>NC_060208.1:140570000-140870000 GCF_021130785.1 Homalodisca vitripennis
TGTAACAAAAATATAATACAAATAGGCCTATTCATGTTCCAAAAATTTTCCATTTCCTCCTCGATCATAAGACACATAAGATCAATGTAACAATTCTCACGAACGTTTACCTAAATCGTATAATAAAACTCTACATTGTTGCTTATAAGGAAATGGAGTCTGTAGGTTAGTCTGTTTTCAAGATATTGTGCCATCAGACAGATGAGGAGGCAGGGATATACACAGAGAAATGTAAAAGTTTCTTAGTGATAGGCTTTTCTAAGGCTCAACGCAGATGAGTCATGAGAAGTACCTAACATTTGTATTAAACAATAACAATAGTAATAATAATGTATACTGTTATGTTGTCAAAATCTAATAGTGTCTGTCTGTGTGTATGTGTGTTGCTGTACGAAGTAAAAACTAATGGACCGATTTTACTCGGACATTCATAGAGTCCCTCGTTTACATGGAACCTCAGAATGCCTGTGTTGAAAGACTCTCGGTGCTACTCCCACTATTCCTAAAAACTTTTTAGGCTATTTGATACTAAACGTACTTAATTACTCATCGTTGAAGAATGTAATATGGAAAATTAAATGGTGTCGAGGTATCACTGATTTACACTACATGACAAATTTATAAAACGATAGAGCACCTACATCTGTTCCAAGAACTTAATCTTTGGTCCTTTCCCTTGATGTAGGAGTAAGATACACAAATGAAATGGCCAGTTGGCATGGCAATCAATTACACGCACAGAGTGTTTGATGATAAGCGGATTATTGGGAGCTGAGTTACAGGAAACTTTGTGGTACATCCACGTGGCATGTTTTATTGAAACACGTTAAAATCAGTTTGAGAATTACTTTTCTATTGAGAAGAAAACAGGATTGTTCCGGACATTTGCCATCGTTCCGAGAAACGAATAATCAGTAACACTACGTATATATATATATATATATATATATATATATATATATATATATATATATATAAACACTGGATTCTTTCTGAAATAAATCTGTTATCTACCATACTAGTTGGTGTAGTATCTAAATTATTAAAACTAATAAATTAAAATAAACTAATCATACCAGAGCATTGTGAGTCAGGAATCACTACCACAAAGTTGTGTGTCAACTTCACTAACTCTAAAACATACACTTAATACAAAACTAGACACAATACTAATTATTAAAACAGAACTAAAGAATACAGGTCACAATACGTCTGCATTCGTTGACCTACCACCTACGGCCAAAGAAGCGTAGTGTTACTGATTTTTTGTATCACTGAACGATGGCAAATATTCGAAAATAATCGTGTTTCCTTCACATTCCTTCTATCGTCAAAAATAAACTTCAAACAACGGACTTTTCTATTCATGTACAATACGTTTTGTGAGTTATATTTCAGAATAATTGAAATTAAAATGGAAATATCACGTTAGTAAAATTCTATAGTATTAATATGGATAGTAAATCGAGAATAAATTGATTAAAAATATATTTAAGGACATTAGCATTGAATAACAAAGTGAATTTATTTAAGATAGCGGAATTGTCATTTAAGATAACCACAGTTGTGGATGTAAACAGAGTTCTTTTATATTTTAATATGGTACGTGATGTGTCCCTCTGTATGAGGTAATAAAACTCGCAGAGTAATAACAAGGAGACTTATCATGCATAAGCGCGTCCTGAGATGAGTATAACCACGAGTCACGTTACAATACACTCTAATAAATCACTATTAGTTGCCATAAGAACAACAGGAAAATATAAAAAAAGTTGAGGATTACATTTCATTGAAAAAAATTTATAGTACATATATATTTATATAGATATAAAGAAACATAGGATCAATATATATATATATAAAGAAACATAGGATCAATATATATATATATATATATATATATATATATATATATATATATCTTCAATAAGAATAGAAAAGAATAGAAGAAAAGAACATAAAAATTCTCTATATTTCGTCATAAGACATTTTCAAGAGATATACAGAAGGTAAATAAGCAAATATATCAACAAAAAATAATAAACAAAAGAAACATCATATGTTAATAAAACTAATTTTGAATTACGTACAAAGAGTAAATAATTTTGCTTATTACAAGGAATATAAAGTTATAAATTAAAATTGTAACGTGTAATTTATACATACTGCTATCCGTATCTCAAATTTAGACCATCCGGATGTTTAGTTTGTAGCACCCTCTGATGAGCTATTTCTAAATAATTTATTTTAAGTTTATGGGGGTTCTGAATTTTGTTAATACTTTTTAGAGAAAAGCATTCATCGAATTTTTTGTTATGCTCCATTGCGTGGGCCGAAATAGGATTTGATTTAATTTCAAGATTTGTATCGCTGCGATTTTTGTTCATTCTAATGTGCAATGGAGTTATAGTCTGACCAATGTAGTCCTTCGGACAGTCTTTACATGACAATTGGTAAATAACATTGCTGGATTCACAAGTCATTTTACCAATTATCGGATAATTCCTTTTCGTTGTGCTGCTACAGAAATGTTTTGAACTTATTATTAAATTACATGTTTTGCAGCGAGGCTTAAAACAGGGTTCACAGCCAAAAGGTTTGTTTAAATTTTGAGTTAGCTCATATATATATAAGGAAGCAGGATTTTTCCAGACATTTGCCATCGTTCAGTGAAACAAATAATCAGTAACACTGTCGTTTCGAGATGTGTAATCTGATCACTTCTTCAGGTAAATAACTAACCTAACACATAATTACAAAATATGTTAAAATAAACAAATCACACACACACACCCAAATATATACACATTTTATTTTTAACTTAAATACGATAAACAGGACTCTTTCTGAAATAAATCTGTTATCTACCATACCATTTGGTGTAGTATCCAAATTATTAAAATCAATAAACGATAGCTTCCTATCAGAATATTTTTTACCATGAAATCCTTAAAACTTAACCGTCACGTACATGAACACTAGTTGATATATCAATATCTACTATAGAGACTGAATCAATTTTGCATTTTAACCTGACAATAGCCATGGAAAGTTTAAGACGAGTTCAGTTATTTCCAAGGCTTAGCTGAAAAGGGCGTTAAAGACAATGACAAAACGCAAGTTTTTATAACGTTAGAAATTCAAGATAAAGCTGACTCGAAGAAATATCTATTCTGTCTGTTCAATTCACCTTATAGGCAATTATATTCTCGGAATCGTATGCAAATTATCATTCCTTACTGATATAGGACATGTTAAAACACTTCCAAGGAAAAGCACTAGTGTCATTTAATACTAGGTTTTATTTCATGTTTAATTAAATTCAGACAGGCATTTAATTCAAAATATTACTTGAGTCAACGATGCCCATAAATAATGGGTGTTGTATGACGTCCTCTGTACAAATGACTTTTCACTTTACCAAATAAATAATGGTGAATATTATAATTGTTGTATGAGGTGCACAAATAATGAAATACGGAGGTTTAGTTGCAATCGCTAAGCACATTGGAGCAACCAAGTTTTCTAGAGTACATAGCTTTATTGGGAAGAGTAGATTCAGTGTGAATGTTGAATTTAGCTCTAATGGACATTAGTGATTTAGTGATTTCATAGACAATTCTATATAGTTTATTGGGTACAGCGAGAATATGTCAGGTACAAATATAATTGCAGTGTTATGGTAATATAAATGGCAATAAACATTGAATGGTAAATCCTAATAATGTTCAGATTATCGCACAGTTTCTAGTATTGTTATGGGAGTGCCATGCCCCTTCAATTCAGTAATGTCTAAATAGGAGAAATATTCATTAATATTTTGCACAAGTGAAAGCCCTATAACAGAAAATAATATTTTACAGATGTGAAGTTTATACCTTACGTGTCGCAGTCTTCTAGACTGAGCCTTTTATTTATGAAGTGTGATGTTTCAGTATGCCTTTATTTATGTTTAAGACAATATTAAAACTAGTGTCCATTAGGGTAAATCATAAAAGGTTTATAATTATTTGCATGAGTATCAATTTGTATTAGTTGTATTTCCGTATAATATTTCAAATTTGGTTACACATTTTCATATTGATATTGTATTGGGTACATTTCCCCAAACAAATCTTATAAATATCTTTTACACAGCGACTCTTAAACATAATATTATTCTAAACAAACAACGAAAATTATGTTCACATTAGGACTTTAACAATACTCAAGTTTAGTCTGTACACAGTTATAAACGTAATATATACTTTAATAGATTGTTAGTATACAATCATATCCTTTTAATAATACAAATAAAAAACTCATACATATATTTTACAAATGTAAAGTTTTATACGGCTTGATCAAAAACCAAAATATTTGGTTACGTACAAGGTATATACAAGTTTACACTATTATTGTTCACATGTAAATTAAAATAATTAACTATATTGTAATAGCTCAAAAATAATGTATAAATTAATATACATTTATATTCCATTAACAAATAAATATTCGGTAATATACAGTATGGCAAATATTAAAGCAAATACCATTATATTTGTATTTTGTAATGTTATTTATTTGATATAAAACGTAAGAAATGATTTACCAGGAAAATATATCATATTATAAATATGCAATTTATTTTATAATAATATTTTAATTTTAATTTCCTTCGACATTAAAGATTTTTTTAGTTTCTAGTAACTGCATCAATTTTAGTCTTCCACAAATCCTACACATATCTTCCGGCTATTTATTCTTCTACGTTATCATTGCTAGTGTGGTATTCTCGGTCACATCTTCGGCTATTCTATTGGATTTTATTATTAGACATTGCTTTCAACAGAAAATGTATCCTTTTAAGTAACCAAAAAGTGTAATGTAATATAAAACCAAAAACTCTGTATTTAGATATTTTGAGACTAAATAAATATATTTTAGGTTTTACTATATTATTTATAAATTCTACAGGATAATCTTTTAAACCTCTTTAGATAGGCTTAATGTTGTTAACATGTTTGTCACCACATCTGTAAGTTTCAAAATGTTGTGAATTTTAAAAATATGTAACGATAATTTAACAACTGAAGAAGAGGATGGAGGATTTCAAATCTTGAATCGTACTGATATATTTTTATAATGGTACAGCGATATCAAATGTTTTAAGTCCTATTATGGTTTAAATAATATAATTAAATAAATAAATGTTTTGCGGATAACAAATAAAATAAAATATCATGTCGAGTTAAACTGAAAAACTTGTTGAGTACAACATTGATTTGTGTAATGTACTTTTAATTGCAATTTATTAATAGTAAAGTTGTTTGTAAGATGTCCTTAATAAAACCAGGATTTGTTCTGATACTACAATTACTATTTAATACATGTATTTCGTATTAATTATTTTAATAAAATTTTTCAATACTGATCCTGAAAATGACTTTATTCCATAAGTTTTGCAATTAAGAACTATAAAGTTTTACAAATGCTGTATAGTGACTTAGAGGATGTCATAAACGAGCTGACAAAAACATCACAATGAAATACAATTAATTCTAAAACAGTTCATAGTATACTTCATTTAACTTAAAAACATTTAGGGAACTAAAAAATTCTCTATTTTTTCACTCGGAACGGCCCAATGCTCTTACAATAGAGAACAGTGACATGAAATACCTTAAGAACTGATAAGTATCATCTCCATTTGTCAGTGCTATGGCACTGAGGCTTTCAATTAATTCTCTGCGTATTCAACCTAAAGGCTCTATTATGGTGAGTTGTAAATAATTACAAAATAGTTTAATTGTATCATAAATTAGATTGCTGGATTGGTTTGAATTGGATTAAAGTGCGCAGCATGGTCACGAGTTATAATGCAGGCGTTTACTTTGCAGTCCAATTGAAAATCTGAATTTGAGCATCTTATTCTAAAAGCTTTTTACCATCCGATAGATACGTATCAGATCCAAACAAGTAAGCTTATATATTTATCACTTAAAACTTGAAGTCTACAGTGAATTTGATAGCCTTACCATTATCAACATTCTGGATGAAGAAAGTAAACTGTTCTATAGAGAAAATATTACCTAAAGATTTATGACATTATAGGTTAGGTTTCAATTTCATATTTTAAAGAGCCAGTATTAAATATATATATATATATACATTTATTTATTACCGATGACAAGGACATTCTGAATATAAAATTACAGTTTTTATATGGTAACACTATTTTACTCGTAGATAATTTTGACATGCTCAATACTTGACATTTAAAATTCAAAACTTTAGGCCAGTATTTTTATTTTTAAGTAGTGTAGAAAGATTGCAGGTAAAAATAAATAAAGAGAGGTAATTGCCGGGATCAGGTGTTTTTGCACGTGAAAACTCTTGCCTTGGGCCATTGAGCGCTTAAAATTTCCAATAAACCAAAGTAATGTTTATATGGACCATAAAATGGCGATTTAGTTTAAACGAAATAAAGGGAGGTAATCTGAAAAGTGTAATTTGTTTATTTAGATTAAATCTTCTTAAAGTTACAAAACTAATAAGTTGAAATGTTCTATATATTATTAATACTGTAGATAGGCTGTGAAATGTATACTTATTACCTTAAACTTATTTTGTATTATATTGCTGTATGAAAAATAAAAAGGTACATGATGGTGCATGCCACTCCTTGTCGGGCCTGGTTGCGCAGCCCCCAGCAAGCCGAAGGCGAGTTTTCATTTATATATACTGAGTCTGATGAAGGTGGATGACACAGATGAATAAATGTGTATACACAATAAGTACCAAAATATGCGATTTTTAACAAGGGATATATAAACGAATGTGGCTTAACTGCTCCAAAATTATCATAGTGATTTGGGTTTATATTTTTTTTAATATTAACATTTGCTATTAAATCAAACTTAGTGCATAAAAATGTCAATGTAACATGTGGAAAGATATGTAAAGAAAGATCTCACCTACAGACTTAAAATTCTTTATGTACCTTTATTTATACTTCGACAAGAACAAGCTTTATAACATTATTACCTATATTACTATCACAACTTTTGAATTTATTCCGGTTTTTATTTAGATCCTCGACTTTTCAAACCTGGTACATAGCTTCCGTCTATTAAGGAACCATATTGATTCAAAAATTAAAAGGAAAATAGACAGTAAGTTTGGCTGTGGATCTATCAGTCTGCTAGTATGTGCAATAAAACTTAATGGAGAGGACCTAGCGACTCTTAGTTCAAAGAATCGTGTATTGAATTTATGATGATAAAGTAAAAGGGACAAGTCCGTCTATATGTATGTCGTTTGAGTGCTATAACTGTTGTAAAATTTTTTAGGATCCTTCGAAAAAAAGTTTTACCTATATATTTACATTTTATTTAAAATACAGGAAATTAGCTTTATCACAATATTTAAAGACCGGATAATTGGTAACCAAGCATACAGTCAGTGAGGCTGCCGATATTAAATACAATAAACCTAAACGTTAGATGATTTCGAATATCACTGTTAGCATTAAAAAGTATAATTTGTTGGAAGTCTACGCGTAAAAAAATGTAAACTACTTAAAACAAATTGTTTAGGATATTACGTTTTCAAATTGCACGATATTAAATTTTATCTTTAGTTGTAGAAAAAGGAATTAAGTCCTGTTGGTAACCAGAAGCATCATAATATTTTGTAGAATAATAAACTCAGATTGGTGGATTGCAAACTTGTATCCCCCTCTGAAGTTTATAACATAAATCTCTGTACAATTTCACAGTCCAATTGATATGCCTATATATATTTTGAATTAAAACCATTCATCACAGTGAAGTTATGAATCTACTTTCTGCTTACCCTTTTGAGGATTAAAATCAGGCGTCATAATTGAATATAATGCTTTAATTTAGAGTTTTAAATCCTTAAACAGGTGTACTGTAGTTTTAGTTAACATAACTTTCATTCCGTATTCCCTTGTGTCCTTCTAAAGACTGCATTTTATTGATCGTGATGAACAATACTCCAGCCAAATTGATATTTGTAACTTGAGTAAAGTAATAACGTCTATATGTTTCTAACGGGTTTATATTGTACATACAATATTTGAACTCATAAAGAGTGTAATAAACAGGCAAACTTACTGTAGAAATCCAGAGTAAATATTTCAGAACTTTACGTATGGATTCTTTAAAACAGTTAAATATCAATATAATAATGACTAATAATGATAATGTCTTTAATCCCAAGTATTATTCAACGTATAAACTCTGATTTACAAGAAAACTTTGGTAAAGTTTCGAGTAACTAATTCATGCATATGCATATTTATAAAGTTACATACAAATTTACAAGAAGTAAGAACAGTTTTACATTTATTTTCTTTTATGGAGTAACAACCCATGTATTCTATTTATTTTTCAGTTGCCACTTTCCTTCACGTTAGACGGCAAGGGATTGTATCCATGCGGTGTAAAGTAGAAAAACACCTCCATTCCAAATCGAGCCTGACTCGTGGCGGCTGATTGCTATACTGTTGTGTACTTAGGCCTACCCGTGCAACATTTATGAATTTTCTTATAATTTAAATAAAGTAGCCTTTGTGTCAAAAATACGATATATACAATCAAGACGGATTAAATAATGTAGAAATCTTTAATGAGCAGAACAGAATAAAATGTGCGACATTCGATAGGGAGGCCAAATTTTTTTCAGGTTATATTCGAATCATACAGCACTGTTCAGAGCCTTTTAATAAATATAGAAATTACATAATGGACTGGATTCCAATTTTAGATCTTCAAGTAAGACTCTTTTCAACATATAAGAGAATAAAGAACTTCAACCTGATAACAATACCTCGACAGATGTGTCATATTTCAGATGAAAAATCAGGTTTAGAATAAATAATAGATGGATAGTAAAATATAATTAGAATTTTCTATTGAAATACCCGGTGATTACAATTAGCTTCATTATGTACGTTGTCAGGTTATTGTCGCCTTATGTCGACTAGTAACAACATGACAGTATGCAAGGAGTAAAACGATGTTGAGTAACGATCTAAAAAGATTTTTTAAGTATCTACTTTTTGAAAATGTACCCATTAAAATGCTAATAAAAAACACTTAGATATATTAAAAATATACATATAAATTTGTTTTTTATTCATTGTAGTACCTTATACCTTTAAAGAATAGTAAAGTTAACATGTATTATTTTATCATTCAGGTGTTTTTCGTAAATATGTTAACTAGTAAAGCTCTTGGACTCAAACCATTCCATCTGCTTATGACAAAATCACTCAAACTAAATATAAACGACTTTACAAACTTCCTTTAGAGCAGAGTCCCTTTCATGTTCTTGCTAACAATGATGGGATGTCGTGCTTTTGTGGTTACAACCTTTGGAAAAGCAATGTGATTTAACAGTGATGTGCTTAACGAGTAAAATTCAATACCTTTTTGTCGTGTTCTTTTAACAATGTGAAATCGTCAGATCTGTATGCTGAATTTCTTTTTTTATCATGTAAAACAGTCTGAAAGTAAAGTAAAAATAATTTAATAAAAGTTTTAAACAATATATATTATCTTTTGTACCAAGAATGATGTTATACAACACAACAAGTTGACATTATTAAA
This sequence comes from Homalodisca vitripennis, assembly GCF_021130785.1. NCBI lineage: Eukaryota > Metazoa > Arthropoda > Insecta > Hemiptera > Cicadellidae > Homalodisca > Homalodisca vitripennis. Next base: position 140,579,618 of record NC_060208.1, read on the forward strand.
CTATTTGTTCAAATTAATTTTATTTATTGACATTCTATAATCATCTAAATCAAAAGTAAATCCAAATATTAAACACAAAGTTTTTAAAAACCACTTAGAAATTATTATTACAACATACAAATTGTAAACAATAATGAATGGTTTTTCTCTTTATATGTTGTCAAAAAATATATACAAACTGTAAGTTTTATACGATGAGCGTTGAAATTACTAGTATTAAACATTTTCATAGATTTTAATAGAAAGGCTTGCTTAAGCTAAACGTTTTACAGCTTGCATATTGTAAAACAGCGTTCATGTTTTTTATGTCAAGTTTCGAACATGGAGACTTACAGTAGGTATACAGCTTTCGTTTTTTTTTTTCAAAAAAATATCCTTTACAATAGTGATTATATGTTTTATAACCCTATTAATCGTTACTGGTTAATATAAGTTACATGCGGCTTTCTTGGAACTAAATTATTGGCGGATTAAAAACCTAATGGGCACGCGTATTAATTTTTTCTCTCGAGAACGTGGTAGCTAACCATCTTGCTGCCGATTAACACCTCGCGCGCCTTGTCCGTGAGTTCAATCGAGTTTCTGATTTCAACCGTGTCTCTCATTTTAACTTCAGGTCTCTGAATTGAACTTAGCTTTTTATACTTCTAATCTACCGACCTTCACTTTGACTACAGCTGCAATTTCGAACCTAGATGGTGACGCCTGCGCTTGTGAGTCGACATTAACGTTAAAGGAAGTTAAGACACTATTTTATTTTTAACATCTAGAAGTAGTGCTTTTATTTATATTTGCCACAATTAAACATATAAGTAAACTTTGAAAATCGAGAATTCATAGTCATAGTAACTCAGCGGTATCCAAACCTATGCGTTTCGTCCATTCCGTATAGTCTATAGAGTTTATATGTTTACCAACTACCAATAAAGTCATTTATGAGCAGTCAGTTATGATGGGCTTAGGTTTGGTTATTAAGACTTTATAAAACTAGTCTAACAAAATGTGATGTATACGTAAAATACAATTCCGAGCATTTATCGTTAATTATAGTGTTTATGGTGTATAGAATATCTTCAAAAGCTACATTAAAAAAATAAATAAAAACTAAAATGCGTTTTTTGTATATATTGTACTACTATAATAAATGATATACATTATTTTATAGCCTTAAGTTAGTATATTATGTGTAATATATATATATACAGGGTGTATATTATGTCTGGAAACACCCAAATATATCCTTTAATAATTTAAATATAAATTTGAAACCTCTTACAATCGTGATAGAGATTGGGCATCTACTTTTTGGGAACAATGTTTTGTTATGTCACACCAACGGGGGACGTCCTGCCGAGGGTATCGTGAATATTCTTAATGGAAGCCTATACCTTGTGATACATAATTTTAAAGGTAATAGCTTACTGAATTGAATGCCACAAACCGCATCTCAAGGAAAATTATTCTATCAGAAAATAGAGCATTTTTAGTATTGAAAATTTACTGATGTTCAACAATGCAAATTTTAACATGGTTCTTGCCACAAAATGTGTTACACTAATTTTTTAGCATTTTTTTTAATGTTCAATTAAATAAAACAAAAATTTCATTTTAAGCTGGTTCTATTAGCACAAATTTGCCAGTTTTTATTACAGTACAATTATGGAAATACTTATGTTATTGATTTCTTATTACAAATAAAAAATAATGTATGCTGTTAGAAAAGTCTTACAACAAACGTTTTACCTGCATTTGGGTGTCAAAGCAATTGTTCGAACTGTGTTCCTTCTACGGTTTGACAATGAGCCAATCTTGTGTAAAATGATTCGACAGAGTTTGCCTAACATTTCTTCAGTTATCAAAAGCAATCTCCTCTATAATCCTGTTTCTTAGGTCTTCCCAAATTATGAGGCTTTCTTCTATAAACATTGGATTTAATGACCCCATAGGAAATAATCGATTGGTGACAAATCCGGAGATCTTGGAGGCCATTCGATTTCTCCTCTTCGGCCAATCCATTTATGAGGAAACCTTAAATCCAAATACTCTCTTATTACCTGTCTCCCATAATGGGGTGGAGAACCATCCTGCTGAAACCATACATTATCAAAGTATTCTCCTGATTGCAATTTGAATAGCTGGGATTATTTCATTTTGGGAGCATATTGTAGTAAAGTTCGGCATTTAAATTTCCATTGATGAAAAGGGTCCAAACAATTTTGTTACCAAAAATTCCACACCATACGTTCAGTTTTTGTGGTTGCTGTGAATGGGACTCAGTAATCCAATGTGGGTTTTCACTAGCCCAGTAACGGCAATTGTGCCTGTTAACATTGCCATTTAGGAAAAAAGTTGCCTCATCAGAAAATAGTATGTTGGTCAGAAAATCTCTATTGTCATCACATTATGCGCATCACAAGTTCACAAAACTCAACTCTTCTGTCGTAATCATCCTCACTTAACTGTTGGACTAAATGAACTTTAAATGGTTTGTATTTATTAATTTTTCAAAATCTTACTCACAGACATAGGGTGCATATCATGTTGCTGTGCAGCTTTTCTGAGCGATGTATGTGGGTCTTCAATAAATGTTTGCAAAACATCTAGTGCATGTTCTTCATCTGTTGCAGATTGTATCCTACCCAACTTTGGCCGATTACGTACACTCCCTGTCATTTCAAAACGCTCAATAGTTTTTGATATTGTTGAAACACTTATGGGATTCCTTTCTGGGGAAAGTGTCATTAAACAAATTACAAACTTCCCGATAAGATCTTTGACGATCGCCATATTCCTCGCATCATCAACAGAGTAATTCGTTCTCTTTCAGACAATTCCATTAAAATGCCAAATAAAAACTGAACTACTGTAATTAGATAACTTGTTGACAGCAATGCTTCAGAGACACTGATTAAACTCGACAGGAATGATATGACCTTTGTCCATTTGTAATTCCCAAGCTTAGACCTGTCTAGTGAAAGCTCCATGCTCAACAAACTGAAACCTGTAGACCAGATGATTAATAACACAATAATGTTTCTCATAGGCTAATGACCTTTTGTCTCTTTAAACCTTCCTGCTGACTGGAAAACACCAAGTACAGATTCATAAGTAATCAGAGAAAGTGACTCATAAGTTTTATTCATTGTAATAAAAACTGGTAAATTTGTACAAATGAAACCAGCTTAAAAATAAATTGTTTATTTTATTTTAATTGAACATTTAAAAAATGCTAAAAAATTAGTGTAACACATTTTGTGGCAAGAACCATGTTAAATTACATTGTTGAACATCAGTAAATTTTCAATACTAAAAATGCTCTATTTTCTGATAGAATAATTCCTTTGAGATGCGGTTTGTGGCATTCAATTCAGTAAGCTATTACCTTTAAAAATTATGTATCACAAGGTATAGGCTTCCATTAAGACATATTCACGATACCCTCGGCAGGACGTCCCCCCGTTGGTGTGACATAACAAAACATTGTTCCAAAAAGTAGAATGCCCAATCTCTATCACGATTGTAAGAGGTTTTCAAATTTATATATTTAAATTATTAAAGGATATATTTGGGTGTTTCCAGACATAATATACACCCTGTATATATATAATAATTTATATATAGTATATATACAAATATATATATAATATATATATATATATATATATATATATATATATATATATATATAAGAAATAGCCTTAGGATGTAAGTAATTGATCAAGCAATTCATCCAGGCCTTTAATAATGTAATGACTTTAAATAAGATATTGTGATTCTTATTACACTTTACTCATGATTGATACTGAACTCAATTATAACCAAGGTACAGGGCCTCCGGCTATAACAACATCGTTGTTATTAAGTTGTTCGAAAGGAAACTTTACATATTGATTTTATCGATTGATAAAAAATAAAATTCTAGCCCAATTACATATCAATAGAGGAAGTAAAACCCTGCGAAGGTAGCAACTAATAAAGCGACAGATCTAACATACCTAATCCAAATTGTAAATGCTTATTCTAAAGTTTTCTGCTAACACAGGCTGACATTCGATATAAGGAAGTTCTGGGACAAGTAGCAGAACCATAAGGTTAACACAATTATTTTGTTTGTAAATGGTGTTTTGTTGTACATGACAGCGATTGCGTAAATAAATTCATTTTAAATTTATATCTCCATATATTAATGAAATATTAGATGTAATGACGTAACTTAAATCAAGAAATTTGTTTAGTTAGTTGATGTAAATTTACTTCCTTTATCCCCTTTCAAGGAACCTGTGTGTGATCCCCTTTCGGATAGCAGTAACATCTTACGGGCCACCGTGCCATTTATGGCAAAAAACACATTAATATTATTTCATTTGTTGGTATAATGCCGCTAAATACCAGAAATCTTACACTTCAACTGGAAATAATTCAGCACAATGCTGATTCATCTTCCATGTATTCCACATTTATAACTGTAAAAAAATATTGCAAATGGTTAAAGATTCAAGGCCAGGGTATGTTCTTATCTTTAACATATGCAGGGTCTAAAATCGAAAATACAAAAATTCCTCTAAACGATTGAAACTGAAATAATTACATAAAACTACTATTTTTGACATTTACTATTAAATATTTTACAGTATTTACGAATGATATATGTCTATGGTAATTTACTGAAAGAAAGGAGATTATTTTATTACTCAGCACTTTTTAGATCTTGAAACACCCGTTGGAGTACTGCAGTGTAAGTAAGATCTCTTGTCAACCCCTCATCAATAGAAACTCGTGAGACAAACAGTGGGTCCCAAATCGTAACCTTGGACCTAGTGTCCGCCCCTTAGAAGTAGGGTTAAATGTCCCAAGAGTATTGTGGCTTGGATCAACAGTCCGTTAAATTGGATGACCGCGGCTTCTAAGACCTATGGCGTCCCATTTTAATTTTTAAATAATTTAAAAATATTATAAACAGATTTAGGTAGATCAATTTTTCTACTAGAGTATCTATTTGTGTACTAGTTCGTAAAAAGTTTAGTATTATTTGTAAAGTATTATTGGGGTTAAAAGTAAGGAAGGGCCTGTGGCCCTATTTTTGTCTCTATAATCATGTAATAATGAATAAATTATGACTATGACTATATTGTGTGTTAAAGACAATATAATCTTATCAAATATTCGTTTAGTGTGACCTTGTATATATAATCTAACTAGCTTAGCAGCTATATTTACCACTATATACTTTGTTAGAATTTTTAAGTTTGGGAAATGACATCTGTGATATTCTATTTTATAAAATTGTATATAAGTAGTTGTATAAGGAGATGTTGACTTGAAATACAAAGAAGTACCTAAATTTTAGACTCAAGAGTATAAGTTTTAAAGACATTTACAGAATTCTGAATAAATTATTTCCTACAAGAAATAAACTTTGTATGGATTGTTTTTCGAATATCACGCAAAGGGAATTTTGTTTCTTTAAGTTTGATGACTCTTGGTTTGGTTTTGTATCAGAAACATTCAAAACTTTTAATACTTCTTACATTTTGTAAAACAACAACTACCAACTACCAAGTATTAGAGAGCTCCAGAAGCGGAGACCGTAATTTATCATTGTTATGAAGTGTTTACAACAAAGTTTGTACGTTGTTGTAGATCTTGATTTAACCCCAAGAAATGACTTTGCCATCCACTTATATATTTTTTAATATTTTAATTTATACAGCATATTAGCAATAATTTCATTATAATAATTGTTATACTATTTGAAAGCCTATAATATTAACAGAGAATGATCAAAAGTCTATCAAATTTAAATGCCAATTTTTAAAAACTTATATTTGGAATCAATTTACAGTTTGACACTGTTGTAGTATACCTAAATGGTTAAGGTTAGTGAGCAATACATCAAATAATGATTGTAAGATTTATTTAATGAGATATATGTAATGACGATAACATGTTACACATTTGATAAACATTTTTATAAACCACTTCTTTATAATTGTTATGTCATTAAAATGGTATAAATAATCTAGGGGTCGAAAGCCAGTCTTGGCTGTATAAATACACAGTATATGTTTTCTTAAAATCGGTAAAGCAATTTTAGCCTAAAAAAAATATCGTCATCAATATATGAACGCAAAATAGAAACGATGAGCAACTCAATTATATGTTATATGGAATAAGAAACTCACCCATGTAGGGGCTCTTTATGTGGTTATCTGAAGCTGAGTTCACATTTATTTACGTGTGTTACGGTTAGTTGTTATTAGGTGTTTGAAGGAAATAAAAACATTATTTCATAAAAATATATATTTTTAATAATTTTATAACCTGTTTTGACTTCCAACGAAATTATCGTTGCTGAGGACTGTTATCTTCCTATTCATATTTTCATATTCATATCTTCCTATTCCTTCATATTTTAGAAAAACATACATTTGTATGACGCTCTGTTCTGAAAATTAGTAAATAAGTACAAAACTTTGTCTGTGCAATATTTTTTTATTTATTAATATACTAAAAATATGCACTTTTGTCGGCTAGATAACATATTGTATTAAAGGATAGGTATAGATAGTAAACAGAAAGGTATAGTAAACCAAAACACACAAAAAATTAGTTGTCGTGAGAGGGATCTCAACTGACCATGAGGTAACAGAGCTCAAATCTGTTACCTACGAGTCACATGTGCCATAAACTTTTAAATCAACCTTAGAAGGGTTAAAACCACTGCAGTAATTTATTTGATTATGTACAGGATTTATGATGTGGCCATGCACCCTAAATTCTACAATACTGTGTTTCCACAGTACTGTTTCATGAAACGTTTGTGCATGGATGGATTGTAAGAAAATACAATCTTTCTCAGATACGACTTTATTCAATTTATAACGAGTACGTAGTCAAACGAAGCCTTTAAACTACTTTGAGAACCGTTAATGTCGGTATCATCAACTCCATACTCTATCGTATATTTATAGTTACGGCTCCTTAGTCATGAAGTTCGGATTCTACCCACTTTCCTTCCGACTCACTTTCAACCTGTCAGGTGAATTTTACTCTAACACACTTCTGGATTCTTTAAACACTCTTACTCTTTGCCAAATTTTTTTATCTAATCGCACATCACCACCATAACTGGGTAGAAAGTGTCTCTGAACCGTAACAACTAAGCCAATTTCTGTGAGCTATGTGACAAATTGTGACTTTTTATAAGGTGTTGTCATTGCACTGTCTAACTAAGTGAGTATTAGTTACGCTTTTTCAAAATTTCACAGAAAGACTGACAATATTCATGGATCATGGAAAACCTTTCAGGAAAAAGAACAAACTTAAGCTATTGACTTTAGTTTCTGTATATAAATTCTTTATGGAATCTCTTAGTTTATATTCAGATAATTATTCATTTTCCATGCATAATTTGCATTTTATGTAAATTATTATAATATTTACAGTTTCTGTTTAAAAATATGAATTTTAAATCATTACGTTATATTGAAAACAATTTTAATACGTAGTATATTTTTCTTCGTATATATTTCAATTTGCCACCACCTTACCTTATGGTAAAGGATTAAAATCAGTAGTCTCTTGGCTATGCTGCAAGTGAAGCTGTTTCTTATGAAGATATAGGAAACGTATTCTGTTACGAATATAAATATGGAGTTTTAATTAGAAATAAGTCATAAGTTAAATGTTCATTCGCATTCTATATATGTTCGCGTATTGTTTAGAGAAGCGGAAAATAAAAGCAACTTATTAGGCGATGACAAATTATAACATATAACTTTCATTTTTTCTCATCATATTGCAAGAGTAAATGTCAAAAAAGTACTCCAAACAAATGATCTATGCTGCCACCACAGCTGAAACATTTCCTTGTACATGACGTAACAAACGAATATATTGAATGTTGTTTGTTTGGATTATTGAATTACTAACTTTAAAGACCATATACTTAATAGTCCATTGGTTCATGTCCTTTTGGATTCATATGACTTTATATGTATATATATATACTTCGCATATATATATATATATATATATATATATATATATATATATATATATATATATATATACTAATGAATATTGACTATTATCACTTTTACGCCTAATATTTTAAATGTATAAAATTAGTAATATAATTTCCTACAAAATTCCCATAACTATATTCTGATTAATTTTAACTTTTATTTGTTATGTTAATAATAACCTTGATTTATACAGTTAACTCACAACTCTTCTGTGTCTACAGATATGTACTGCCGTTTTTTTTGTTATTGTAGATGTATTACCTACATTCCTGTAACTATCCTAGGATCTGAAAACATTAATGTTATATTTCTATTATTTATCTTTGTATTTCTAACACTATTATACCATGCCCAAACAACTAGTAAACAGTCTGTAACTTTTGTTAGCATGTGTAAAGCTATGCACGTTTATCTAGTTAATCACTGAATAAATCACCAGAGCACTTAGGCAGTGTGAACACTTATTTTATTAGCTTAACTGAGTTGTTCCTAAAAGCCCATTACGTGTAGCAATATTTGTGTTTGTATTTCATATCGTAATACCCCAATTTCACTCACATTCGCTTCCATTCTTATTTGAAATTATTTAGTTCAAAAACAAAAATTAAGTGGTCATGTTGGTTTCATTTATATTTTAATCCCAATAAATGTGTTTCGTATGACTTTTCAATCAACGAGAAAAGATCTAATTAGTTTTCCTTTTACCTGGGGTGAGGCTGATTCGCTGTAGCTTACTTGGAATTAGGCATGAATCTTAATTTTTATTTCTAAAACACAAGACCGATGCAAGAATTCGATAACAGGCATGCATTACATGGCATTTGGCTGAGCGTTAGCTAACATTTTTATATCACTGTTACAGGTAACCATTGACAACAAGAAACTTACACAATGAATAAATTCTTAAAACAAAACTGAGTTCAGTTATATATAATTTTTACATGAAGTAGCCTAATGAAATGAGGAAGACTTGAACTTTTACGTATAACCTCAGCAAAGCCTGTTACGGTGGTTTTCGTAATCCTAAATAATTGTGCTATAGGGGTTTTTTAGAGTTTGACCTATCCAATTTTAGAGGTTTGGCAGCTCTTTTGCTGGTACTAATTTTCAACGTGATGCTAGACATATCGCATTAAATATTTTTTATATTCACCAGGTTTTTATGTTGAAAATTATAACCTTAATACTTATATAAGTATTATTTAATAAGTAAATTTTTATATTAATACACTTACAACTGTAATAAGTCAGCAATATGTCTTTTTGTATTTCATTAATGCTTTGAAACACAAGTTACTATATTTATTTCATATTTTACGAAAGATCTTGTCTGGACTAATGACTAGGAAGTTACAAAGTATTTCTGGATTTCATATGTTTGTTCGTTTTAACAAAGATTGTTTTATGAATAAAATCAATATTATTGTTGTTAGGCTATAAATATAAAATGTGTTGTATATTAAATCCTCTTAAAATATAATTATATATGTTATTGCACAAAACAAAACATGAAGTTGTGAGCTGTAATATTAATACATTTATGAATACGAAAACATTAAGTGGTGGAATATTCACTATAAAGTATAATAGTATATTTATAAGCCATTTTAAAACCAATAATATCATGATAGGCATCTAGTAGGCCAAAATATGATTATCATTTAATTTTTAGGATTTTCAAAATATATACAAACACTCATATTAAAATTATGCAGTAAATAACGAGGTACTATATTAAAATTGGAACTTTACAATTAAATATTGATAATATCGCCACGGAGTCAGAAAAAATTACATTTAGAACGGTAGAATTTACGTGCACAATAGGTTCCAAATCATAGGCGGGAAGATCTTTTTACTGATGGAGGAATTTAAATGCGTCGAGTGAGCAAGCGTATATGAGTACTATTGCCCATTTTCGCAATTCAGTTAACCCATATGTAAGAAAAGTAAGGATAGTTATACATTTTACTGTTAAGGAATTGCAAGATGTTACTTCCTAATTAAATACCATACTTAAATCGTTATAAAAATTATCTTTTTAGACAACAAACCTAATGAAAACTTATAATTTACTTTACCATGTGAGTAAGCAAAAATACATAATAATGCTTAGCTAGAACACAAGCTTTTTAATATAATTTTGGGAGTTTTTCCTACATTTTCAATATAATTATAAATAATGATTACTTATATCTTCTTGATAATAGTATAAAAAACATTTAAATGTTTAGATACATTGGCAAAACAATATAAAACACGGATTACTGTTCAAATATTAGAACAGGGTACGTATCTAAAAACGTATCTAAGGGTACAAATAGCTCTGACGATGCAGTTTTGTAGTATTGTGGAATAAAGTAAATTAACTATTTCTCGCTCACATTACTATTTTATAAATTAAGAAGAAAGTAACAAGGTCATAGCTTTTCCTTTACTGTTGTATGTAAACTGTTAATATTTTAATATGTAAACTGTTAAAAACTTTATACTAAAACTGAAAGAGAAAACATACATAGTATACTACAATATGTAAATGAGATTTCAACTTAAAATGTTTATAATGTAATGTGGCTATGACCCTGTATTATTAATACAGCAGTTGCTTATTACATTTACTTTACTCGCCCGTAGTAAAAAGGTACATATTAACCAATTTTAAATTTATTAGACAACATAAAGCCCTTGTCGTATACATGCCATATTCCCAGTTACAAGGCCGAACTTGTGACGTTTTGGTTAAGGGTCTCATACTACAATTACTGAGCCAATTGCACAGGCTAATATAAGAAAGCTTAAGCTAATAGTTAAAGTGATATTATTTGATAGTTGACTATGAATTTTACAGATCTCACTTCTAAATTTCTCACTTCTAAATTATTCACTATATTTTAAAACTTCAGTTTTAGGGGATGCCAAGATAGGATGAGATGGCATGGTTAATGACTCCGGTAAAGCGGCGGCTCCTATAAAACTTCCTTGTCAAACTTGAATTGCCTCCTTATTACGGCTTTTGTAAGTTTCAGCTCCCAACGCTTTAATCTAACATAGATTCTTTTTGAAGTGGGTACCTTAGGGATTGTCATATCAACTTCCCCAACTCTATTATTTAAAACTTTAGCATAGTGACATCACAAGTTTTTCATGAGTTGATAATGGAGATGGAAATTGTTGCTGTTTAGCGACAACGCGCTGCGACGTTACTCTTCCAAATAAGCTGCTATAATTGATTTGTAAACAGATTTCTGGCAATCAAAACTAATTATGGTCATAGCACAAATTATGTTCTTTTTTACCCCGTTTCCCGAATACCAGCTGAAGAGCTTCGAGTCTGCCGCTTTTGATGGTTTCCAGTCCAAGCTTCAAGCTTACTACAGCCGAAAACGAAACGGTAAACTGCCATATGTATTACATTATTACATGATGTAAATTATTATATTATATGTCAGGAAGAAAAAAGGGTTTTTCCCGAAAAGGCCCTTTTTTAAAATTTTTCAAAAAATTTCCAAAAGGAACCGTTTTGGCTCTTTTTAATTCTTGTAAAATTATCCAAGAAATTTAAAATAAAAAAAGGAAAAACAGGGGAAAAAAAAACGGGTTTTTTTTAAAAAAATTTAATTTTTTAAAAAAATAAAAAAATTTTTTTTTCATTTTCCTTTTAAATTAAAGGTATAAAAAATTTTAAATTCAAAAGGGAAAAAAACCCCCAAAAAAAAGGGGGGGCTTATTTTTAAAAAAAATTTTTTTTTTTTGAAAAAAATTTTCTTTTGGGGGTTTTAAAAAAATAAACCACTATCCCAAGGAAAAAGCTTGGAATTTTTATTTTTTGATTTTTTTTTGGTAAAAGGGATTTGGGGATTTTGGTTAAAAAACCATAAAAAAAACCCCTTGTTAAAAAATTAAAAAAAAAAACTAAAAAAAAACTTTTTTAAAAAATTTTTTAAAAAAAGAAAAAAAGAGGTAAAAACACTTTGGGGGGAACTGGGGTTTTGCAAGGCCCAAAAAACCTTTTTTTTTGGGAAAAAATCGAAAAAAAAACAAAAAAAAAGTTAAAAAAAAATCAAAAAAAAAGGGGGGGGCTTTTTTCTTTTTTTTTAAAAAAAAAAAAACGGGCGAAAGTTTTGTTTTAATTTTAAATTGGGGCAAATTTTCCCCTCAATTTCTCGGTTTTTTCCTTTGGGTTTTTTTTTCCAAAACGTTTTTTTTATTAAATTTTTCTTTAATTTTTTTTTTTTTTTGAATTTGTGAAATTAACCATTAAATTTGGGAAAAAAATAAAAATTTAGCTTTTGGGGCTGTTTTTTTTTAAAAAAAATCCCCTTCCCGGGGAAAATTTTATTAATTTTTTGAAAAAAAAACCCAAAATGGTTTTAAAAAAAATTTTTGACCCCCCTTTAAAAATTTTAAAAGGAAGGATTTTAAAAAAAAAAAAAGGTTTTTTGAAAAAAAAACCAGAATTTTTTGGTCTTTGAAGGGGGGCCCTCAAGACCCTAAAGTTTATTAATTTTAAAACTTAAAAAAATTTAAATTGGGGAAATTCCCCCAATTCCCTTTAATGGGGTGTTTTTTAAAAAAACAATTAAAATTTTAAGATTAGGATGTAAAAAAAAAGGGTATTTCCAAAAAAAACTTTTGGGAAAATTTTTTTGAAATTTAAATTCGCTGGGGTTTTAAATTCAAAAAAATTTTTGGGAAAAAATTTTTTTTTTGAAAATTTTTTTTAAAAAAAAAAGGCTTTTTTTAAACCGGATATAAAAAAACCAGAAAAAATTTCCAAATTTAGGTTTTAAAAAGAAGAATTTTTTTTTTTTTTTCCAGGAAAAGTTTTTTATTTTTTAAAAGGAAGTTTTTTATTGTTTTAAAAAAAATAAAATTTAAAAATTTTAAAACACTTTTTAAAATTTTGGGGCCATTTTTTAAAAATTCCCATTCTAAATTAAATTTTTTTTTAATGGGTTAAAAAGGGAAAATTAGGGGAGCTGTTTTTGGGAAACCAATTTGGTAAAAAAAAAAACCCCCATAAAAAAAAAAAAAACCGTTAAAATTTTTGGAAAAAAACACAAAAAACCCAAACTTTTTCCAAAAAAGAATAAAATTTGGCAAAGGAAGGAAAGGAAAGATTTTTTTTTTGAAAATTCTTTTTCAAGGCCAAAAACCTATTTTTTTGGGGGAAAAAAAACCCCCAAAAAAAACGAATAAAATTAATCCCCCCTTTTGAAAACATTTTAATTTTATTTCAAAAGTTTTTTTTTAAAAACCCCTTTTTCTTTTTGGGAAAAAAAACAGTGGAAAAAAGGAACCGACAGAATTTTAAAACCCAAAAAGAAACAAAAAAAAAGGTTGGGAACATCCCCTGGGCTTAAAAAATTTTAAAAAAAAAACCGAAGGTTTTAAAAAAAAGTAATTTTCTAAAAAAGGTTTTTTAAAAACATTTTAATAGATGTTTTTTAAAAATTAAATTAAAAAAAATTTTTAATTTGGGAATTGAAAAAATTTAAAATTGGTTATTAAAAAAAGGGGGAAAGGTTTTAAAAAAAACCAATAAAACCCGGGGTTTTCCAATGAAACCCAAAAACATTAATAAATTTTTAAATTTTTGGCAAAAAGGAAAGGGGTTTTAAGAATCTCCTATTTTTTTTTTAAAAAAATCTGGAAAATTTTACAAAACCCATTTTTTAATCCAAAGTTTAAAAAAAAAACCTTTTCTATGAAAAATTGGCCTTTTTAAAGGACAGAGTTTCCCAAAGAACAAAGGTACCCCCGGGCATTTTAAAAAATTTGATAGCCAAAAGGTAAAAATAAATTTTAAAAAAAGTGTTTTTGATTTGGTTTAAAATTTTTTTAAAAATTTATTCCCCTTTTTAAATAAAACCCCCATTTTTAAAAAAAAAAAAAAGGAAAAAAAATTTTGGAAATTTAAATTTGAAAACTGGTTTTAAAATAATATTAATTTTTGGGGGTTTAACGTTTTTAAAATTTAATTTTTGTTTTGGAATTTGGGACAGGGGTTTTTAAACATTATTTTTTTTTTTTTAAAAGGGCCTTTAAAAATTTTATGTTTTTTTTTTGGGTTTTGGGGTGGTAAGGGGAAAATTTAAGGGGGGGGGGTTTATTGTTTTGGGGGTTGACCTGAACTTAAAATTAAAGGTAAATTTAAAATTTGAAAAAACCAAAGCTTATGAGCAGTAGGTTATCAACCTCCAGTAAGAAAAAAAAAAATAAAAAAAATGTTAAAAAAATTTTTTTTCCAAAAATTAAAAGGAAAATACTAGAAAAAAAAAAATAATGGTTTGTTTCAAAAAGAAAAAAAAGGGAAAAAAAAAAAAAGAAAAAAAAAAAAAAAAAAATAAAAAAAAAACCCGAAAAAAAACCCAAAAAAACAAAAGGAAAAAAAAAAAAAGCCCCAAAAAAAACCCCTTTTAAAAAATTTAAAAAATTTAAAATTTAAAAATTTGGGGGTATAAATTGGGAAAACCCAAAAAAACAAAAAAAAAAATAAAAAAAAAACAAAAAGTATTGCCCGTCCGGGAGTGAAAAAGGAAAATTTATTTGGGTTTTTGGCCGGGGAAAAAAAGTTAAAAAAAAGAAAATTTTACAAACAAAAGGGGCTTAATTTTTCCAAAATTTAAAAAATTAATTTGAAAAAAAAAAAAAACGGTTTTTGGGCAAAAAAGGCCCTTTTTAAAAAAAATTGCAAAAACAAAAAAAAACAAAAAATAAAACGAAAAAAAAAAACCAAAAAAACCAAAAAAAAAACCAAAAAAAAAAGAAAAAAAAAAAGTTAAAATGGCAAAAGTTATTTAAAAAAAAAAATTACAAAAAAAAAAAGGTTTGAATTAAGAAAAAAGAAAATTAAAAAAAGGGTATTTCCAAAAACAAAATTAAGGGTTAAAAAAAGTGGGAAACGGGGTTTTTGGAAAAACCATTTTTTAGAAGTTTTTTTCAACGCAAGTAAAAGAAAAAAGGCAAAAACAAAATAATTGAAAGGAAAAATTTAAACCCCCCCTTTGAAATTCCCCTTAAACCCCTTTAATAAACCTACCCCCACCCCCCCCCCCAAAAACCCCCCCCTTTTGTAATTCCCCCAAATTTTATTAAATTAATAAGGCCCCTATTGTCCTTTAAAATACAATTTAACTTTTTTTTTATAAATTAAATAATATTCCCCCCATTTTTTCAGATTTTTTAATTAATTTATTTTTAAATTTTTTTTCCCCCCAAATAAATTTTTATTTTTTTTCCCCCCTTAATTAAAATTCCCCCCCCCCAAAAATTTAATCCCCCCCTTCCAAACCCTTTTATTTTCTAAACATTTTTTATTCTTCTCCCCCCTTTTTTTATTAACCCCTTTTATTTTCCCCCCATTAAAAAAATTCCCCCCCCAAATTTTTTAAAAAAACGGGTTAAGTTTATTAAATTACCCTTTTTTCCCCTAATTTCCCCAAATTTTCCCCCCCAAAACCTTAAAAATTTTAAAAAATGGCCCTTTCCCCCCCCCTTTTTTATTTATTTTGAAACAATTTAAAACTAAATTTTTAAAAATTATGTTTTTTAAATTTTAACCAAATGCCCCCAAGGTTAAAAAAAATTTTCCCCCCTTTTATTTCCCCCCATTAATTTTAACCTTTTACCTAAATTAATGCTAGTCTATTTCCCAAAAAAAATTTTTAAAAGGCCTCTATTTTATTTCAAATTCCCCCCCCTTTCCCTAAAAAGTAAAATACCCTAAGTTTTTTTAATTCCTCCCCACTTAAAAAAAACCCCCACCCTTTTCCCCCCTACCCCCCTTCCCCCCCCCATTCCTATTCCCCCCTTTCCCCCCCATCTTTATTTCCCCCTATTTTAAAACCCTCCCCCCCCCTTTAAACCCCCCCTAACACCCCCCAACAAAAAAAACCCCCATTTTTCCTAAAAAATATTAACCCCCTTCCCCCCCCCCCCCCCCTAAATTAAAAAAAATTTTGTATTTTTTCAGGTTTAACCCCCAAAAAAAAACCCCCAATTCCTTTTTCCCCCCCAAAAAAATTTTTCCCCTCCCCTTTAAAAATTTTCCCCGAAAATTTAATACCCCCCCCTTTTTCCCCCCAAAATTTTTTTTCCCCCCCTTCCCCTTATTCCCCCCCCTTTCCCCCCCCCCTTAAATCCCCTTTTCTTAAATATAAAAAATAATCCCCACCCCCCCCCAAAATTTTTAAATTTTTTTTTAACAAAACCCCCAAACCCCCCCAAAATATTTTTCCTATTAACCCTTTATTCATTTAAATTTTTGCCCCACGGGCTTTCCCCCCCAATAAAAATTAAAAAAATCCCCTTAAACCCCCAAAATTATTTAAAACCCCCCCCTTTTCCTTAATTCCCCCAAATTTTTTAAAACTGAATTTATTACCCCCCCCTTAATTCCCCCTGTATTTTTTCCCAAATAATCCACATTAACCCCATAAACCCCTTTTAGGTAAAATTTCCCCCCCAGGATATCACACATCCCCCAAGTTTTTTTTTTAAAAATTTTCCCTTAAATTATTTTTGCCCCCCCCCCTTAAAAATTTTTAAAACCCCAAATAAAAAATTTACTTTAAATATCCCCCCTCTTTTTAAATTCCCCCCTTTTTTCCCCCCTTAAACCCCCAGGGGAAAATAAAACCCCCCCCCCCTTTTTTAAATTTTTCTTTTTTAACAAAAAACTTATATTTTATTATGTTTAGTTTGCCCCCCAAATCTTATTAAATTTTTTCCCTATCCCCCCCTTCCCCATTTTAAAAACCCCCCCTAATTTTTTAATTTCCCCCAAAAATTCCCCCTTTTCAAAAAAAAAATTCTAACCTTAAAATGTTTTTTTCCCCCCCCCCTTTAAACCCCCCAATTTTTTAATTTATTTTTTAAAACCCCCCCCCTTTTCATAATAAAAACCCCCATTTTTCCCCCAAGCCACCTTTCCCCCCCCCCTTCCCCAAAGAATTAAAAAATTTCCCTTTTTTTAAAGGTTTCCTTTTTAACCCCCCCAATTCCTTTTAAATTTAATTAATTAAGCCCCCCCGTGAAAATTTGGTTTCCCTTTTATTCCTTTCCAAACCCCCTTTTTTTCATCCCCAAATTCACTTTTTCCCCAAACCCCCCCTATACATTTATTTTAAACCCTCCCATTCCCCCCCCCTCAAATTAAAATTTTTCCTTTTCCCCCCCCTTCCCCCCCTTAACCCCCATCCCCTTTTTACTTCTTCCCCCCCCAAAACCCCCAAAATTTATTTTCCCCTTTTTATTTTTTAAAACCCCCCCAATATTATTAAATGTAAAACCCCCAAAACCCCCATGGTAGGGCTAATTTTAATTCCCCCTTATAAAATTCCCCTTCCCCTTTTCCCCCCTTTTAAATTAATGTATTCCCCCTTTTCCCCCAATTTGCCCCCAAAAACCGTTTTCCCCCCCTTAAAAACCCCCCCCAAAACCCTTAAAATCAAAACCTCTTCCCCCCATAATTCCCCCTTTTTAAAAAATTATTTCCCTGTCCCAAATTTTTTAACCCCCCTTACCCCCCCCCTTACCTTTTTTAATTCCCCCCCTCCCCATTCCCCGTTTAACCCCCTTTAATTTCCCTCCCCCGGTAATTTTTAAAAAAAAAACCTAATACTTGTTTACTGTCGTTTCCCCCCCGGAAATTGGCTTTTGTAAAAAAATTAAAAAATAATTAAA
Organism: Homalodisca vitripennis; assembly: GCF_021130785.1. Lineage (NCBI taxonomy): Eukaryota > Metazoa > Arthropoda > Insecta > Hemiptera > Cicadellidae > Homalodisca > Homalodisca vitripennis. Next base: position 140,597,332 of record NC_060208.1, read on the forward strand.
AAAAAAAAAAAAACCCCCCCATTCCCCCCCCGACTTTTTTAATTTCCCCTTTTACCTTTTATAATTATTTATAACCCCTTAACCTTTAATTTAAATTTAATAAAAATAATACTTTTGTTAAATAACGTTAATGACTAGTAAAATTAAAAACGTATTTTTAAATTTATTTGTTTTAAAAGAGAAAAAATCAGCCATTTTCAAGATAATTTGAAAATATATGAATTTTAGTATGCTTATAAAAAAATTTTCTAAAACACAAAAGCGTTAATCTTTTAAATATGCTTATTTGTTACAAAACAATGAAAGTTAAAAACTTCCTACAGGAATTTACCCATATTGCTCTTTTAGGAGTTTTCCCAAAAATTGTCATTTAGATTGTTATTTGAGATTACTGCTCATTCAGGAAGCTTAAACTAACGTTTTTAAATTTTATAACTATATTTAGTAACAATATTAATAGAACCCATTTTTTAGCTAACTTGATATTCATGGGGAGAGATAAGTTTATTTGCACAATTCTGGTATTTGACTCCCAAAGGTACTTAAAATGGGGGTCCCCTACTTTATCTGTTTAAAAATGGGCAAAAATATTCTTTTTTTTTAGGTCAAAGGTTATAAAGAAACAATACAATTTAAATATGGTATCCCTAAAGGTGTAAACATTACTTTACGCTTATATTTATAATTTAATACTTTTGGGGGACTTATCATTTTCTAAAATATATATGATTCCAAGTTGTTATTTTATTTTCTTATCATATCGAAACTCTCTAAATTTTTCCATAAACATTTCGAATTTGTTTTAGTAATGAAAAACAACTTATGTTTATCATACATTTTGATATCTTTTTATTATCGGGACACAAAGGGACTTTTTGTCAGTTAATTCCCACAAAATTTAGATAGCGTTACAATGTTAACGATATTTTTATCATTATTAAAATTTTGGTAATATGACTGTACATGAATAATTCAAAATGCTCGAAAAGTTTTATCCTTTTGTTACAACTAACAACATATTATTGGGGGACTATGTATAGCCTCCTTTTCAGGTAACACTTTCCAATTCTCCAGTAACCTAAGTTCTGACCCAGCCTTGTTAATACCAGTAGTTGAGTGTTTAATGTGTTTGTAACTGATAATATAAGTTCGGTTTTTAAGATACTTCCGTTATAATCTAAATAAAATTTCATTTATCGTGGCTTGGTATTACAAGAAATTATTATTGGCTATTTAAATTCTTTAATATATACATCAGCTTAGTGAAGAAAGTTGTTATTTTTCATAATCATTAATTAAAAAAAACTAATCTCTATAATAGTCTCCGCCCCGTCAACTGCATACGAGTTACAGAATATCTAACCCCCCCATTCATCACATATTTTGTTATATAAGTTAGTGGGACTTTATTTAAAATTATTGAGGTTTTAACTAGTCTTGTGAATATTTACCGCATTCATATTATATTACAAAATCCAAAACTTATATTAAAAAACTTAGTGAAGTGTATTAAGAGTTATTAAACTAATCATCTGATGGAGATATCATTGAAGTTCTTCAGGACCTTATTAAAATCGCCCATCGTACTTACATGTATCCCATAATGTATAATATTGATCCTTTTTATATCATGTATTTCTACTAATTAACTACATGGTTATAGAAATTTGTCCCCTGATGGTTGATGAATTTTGTATGTTTTAGTACAATAATGTTGCACGTGGCACAGCGGACAGGGTTCATATTCTTGTATTGTTACGCTTTCTTCAGTGGTAACCCTTAAGGGCGAGGTCGCCCCATAAGCATTTAAAAGTACATTCTTTGATGTTATAACATATGTAATGATGTATAAAAAAAATACAAAAATATTACCTAGCGATTTTGGATTGTTTACTGTTAAAGCCTTACACACAGTTTTGGGAGATAGCCCAAAAGCACAATATGATGTAAAAAAATAAAATGTACTCTATGAATTTTGACCTGTGTAAAAAAAAGCAAATCAATTTTATGCTGGATGATATTAGAAGTTGAGAAGTTGAAGTACATTGGCCACTTTCAGAAAAAAATATGGCTTACGACACCCTCTAATCTACAAATCTCAAATGCATTTCGTATATTAAGGATGTGAATTTTTACCTATTACAATAAATGTGTAGGGTTAACAAGTTTACACAAATTTATCTTTTACAAACCTACTGTTGCTTAGCTGGTTAGGTTGATTAAATGTATAATTATTTAGAACATGAGACAACATGCTAAAATTTGTTCGCTGTATGTTTTTCCAGTTTATCGAGTAACGGAAAAGCCTCAGCATAACCTAACGAATGGGACTTAATTGGTTCGTAAAATGCCAATAGGCAAAAAAAACAAACTGTGTGAAGCTTTATTCACACAACAAAACTCAAGTGACAGAAGCAGCAGTAATGGTGCGACATAAAACAAATTTTCTGAAATTGTGAAATTTTATAAATAAAAACGGATAAAAACTCCAACTGATGAGTCTGAATATTTCCACCAGAGGTTTTTGTGGATACAGTACTCTGAAATTTGGCAAGCAATTTTGTGAGTTCCTGTATCAAGGTAACAAGTGTTTGAGAAAGATGGGTGAAGAAGCAAAGATAAGTTTACATAGAATAGATTACAATACTTTACATGGATATAAATAAACAGTAAAAAAAACCACGGAAAAAGACTGGAATAAAAAAACAACAAAAAGAAGCTTTGAGAGGGAGGAAAATACATAATTAAAAGGAAGGAAATATGACCAGAAGGGCAGGATACATAGTGACTCCAATAATGACGCTGGATTCTTTAAAATGTAAAGTTTTGATAATTATTCTTTTCTTCCCTAAAACTTACATCGACCATAACCTTCTAAATCAAAAGGGGAACTTTTATCTAAGTTTTTTCATAGTATAATGTTTAGTGCTTCCAATTAACATTGTTAATACAGCAGTTGTAACAATATTAGTGGGGAAGTTACAGTACACGAAAACTGTTTTAAAAGGACGGCCAATAATCTCTGTAGGCTGGTAACTGGGAATACTTGTTGCATTGTTTTAATTACCGCAGAATGTTTGTGTATAACATTTCACTTAGATAATATACTGTTGTTTGTTCCGTTAAATAATATGGTTATTTTATAAGCTGATTGTCAGAAATTTTATTCTACAAATTATACATTTTTCTTCTTTTACTGTCTCTTTACACAAGTTATTATTTATAATCACAAACAAATAACAATAAATCATAATTAAATACATGGTTTTTGTTTTTAATAGGTATTTAGTTTTGGATGAAAGGACTGTTTCAGGGGAGAACTCAAAATTTATGATAAATCACTAATGCGTGGAAGAAGTATAGTACTTATTTGAGGATTAGTAGGCCAAAAGAAAGGTAAATCATTATTGTGTGAAAAAAGCAGTTAATAATAAAGGATAGTACTGATGATATGTTCTTACAGTGTGTAGAGTAGTATTCTAAGAGTAATATAATATAGGATTGGATTGCACGTTGAAGTTTTAAGCTTCAAAAACTATTTTGATTGCGCCTTTATCAGTCAATTCATAAGCAAAGTAAATATTTAGGTAGATTCCATCGGTGTAGGTCTTTCGTATTTTAATGCATAATACACTCTAAAAATATCCAAGCTAAAACATAAACAATGGATGGTTAGTTTTTATGAACTATGTGTGTAGGTTTCTGTTAAATTCCTTTTACATCACAACTTATAATTACAAGACAATTTTTTTTTTTAGTAATTCAAGGTTTTTATTTGGTGAAAGTAAATTAATTTTGTTTATGACTGAAAAAAAAAGAGTAAAAATAAAGTGTAGGGGATTATAAAACTACTTGATTGGCTTCGCATTGCAATTGCATATAGGTTTGAATGTTTGTGAGCACTTCTGATTCTAATGAATTATATTTCTCGCCAATGTTGAGTTTTAAAAATAAATAAAAGGCTAGGGATCTTAAACAAAGACCATGTTAAAAGACGTTCGGTACAATAATTTGAATTGTTTACACCCTGGAAGGCCAAAAAAATTTGTAATTTTCACATTTATAAACTTTTAACTTAATAAATACACTTATCATACAACTATACTATAATGATGTAAACTAAATATGTCAGATGGAATGAAAGCAAAAAGAATATGAGCTAGCAAACGCAAATAAAAATAAACTCAAACACAAAACGTATTTTATGTCTTCTTTTTTCAGCTATTTTTGATCTCCATATATCCGCCAAGATGTTTTGGAAACTGAAATATTAAGTAAATTATATAAAGCATTAAAAATGAGATTTATGAGTAGTATTTATTTGTTGTGACGAAAAATGTGACAGTTTTATAAAAATTTTAAATTAGTTCTGTAGCATGATGATGGTAATATGGGTAAAGTGAAGGTAAAGATTAACAACGAAGAAAGAGACATAAAAAGGAAAATCAATAAAGATTTCAGATTTAAAAATTCACATTTAGTCAAATATACATAGTGAAAAACGTCCTTAAAAATAAAATAGTATTTCGAATATTAACCATATCTAAATTAACCTTCAATAAAAGGTAACGAAAGTATAGAAATTCAACAAAAACTAGAAACGTTTGAAATTTATTTTAATACCATCTAGAAAATGTACTATGACCTTTGGTACCTAACAGCAATATATAGGACGAAGGATCGATACTTCTTCAATGACCGCACGCTGTTTCCTTCTATTGGTTTCTTAATTTAGCGTACCACCGAGCCAAGAATATGCTGTGATGGCATTTGCTGTACAGTTACGGCTTACCTTCTGATAATGTTGATTAGTGCGTGTCTCTTGTTTAATGTTGTGTTCTATTTTACTTTCAGTTGTACGGTTTATGACATATTTCGTTTGTTTTTAATATTAAAAATATACTCGTCTTATGATTAATATTTAACTTTAATCAGTAATAAATGAGATTTTTTTAAATTTATAGTTGTTTTGCAAGGATTCAATTTGTGTTTAAGCACGTGACAAAAGCAAGAAGAATATTCATCAGTTGTAGTAGATTTGTATTTAAAATTTTGTACTGTAAACTTGTACTTATAGCTTAATGTTTACAATCTTTTAATTTTTAAATGATATCAACATATTTAAGTTTGCTTATTTTAAATTAGCTTAATACGTGTTTATGTTATTACTTAAATTTATTAACACCAAGATTTTGCACCTTTGTGAATACCTTTATTTAGGAAAAAGTCGGTTTAAAAATTTAAGTATTCATTTATTTAGAGCGTAAACTTGAATGTAAACCAGTACTTTTATTTTTTATGTTTGTAGGAAACTAGCACTTACACGTAGCTTCGCTTGCAATTTCTATGCAAAAGATTCCGTGTGTTTGATTGAGTAACTCCCATGGTGTCAATAACACTTCAACTATTTTACACCAATCTGGAGGAGCGTTCACAATCATATTTAAAACTGTTTCTTAGTGGAAACACATGTGATGTAATGGATGATGACGTGATGGAATGCGTATAGAACTTTAAAAATGAAAAGTATTTGTATATTGTATATATATATCTGATAGAAAAAAAATTAAAATCTAAAATCACCATCAACGACACTAATACATTTTCAATACTTACATTATAAAAGTTGTCACCCGTCCTATACAACGACGGAGTCTCATGATATTTTTTAAATAATAATATTTTAGTGTTTCAAGATTAAGAAACACTATAATAATTATTATTAATAAACTAATAAATGTCATAACTTTTATTTTTTATCGGATGTTATGTAGGAATATTGGTTGTCTTGGGAAAGGAAATACAATTAATAAAAGAGGCTACAGATAAGTCTTTTATTTTAGATCGTCTGGTAGCCTAGATTAAAAAAAAAATATTCTTATGTACTATTTACAACATTCTTTAAAGATGTAAGTAAATAGTTTTTTCTTAAAATACTCTAATTGTAATGGCTTGGTTATGTATTAAGTTATCAGTGTACAAAATTGTAAAAATATGATTATATTGATCATGAATATGTTTCTTTTAGTTTCTTACGTCAAAACATTTTTTAGCATGTTTTTAAGAGTTTAGGACGTTTATTTTATTTATTAATATCTGGAAAATTTTGATTATACCTACGCAAACAACTTACCATATTTCGCTTTGTGTTTGCATTATATCGTATGAATATATGTGTACTTGTAGTATTGGTTATCTCTGTCTGTATTAGGACTGCTAGATTCGTTCGGTGGTACATACACTTCATCAATAAAAATGTCTCTTTCTTTGTTACGTGTAGAATGGATAGTGATACGGTTAAAAGATGTTGCGGGACAAGACAGTTGCAAGATTGCTGATGGTGTTCCATAGAATTTTGATACTGCACTATTGGGAGAAGAATGCACTCTGTTGCAGTTTGTAGTTGTAGGAAAATGAGTTAACCCACTGTTATTATCATGGTTAAAACCCCCTCCCAAAAAAACGATTCCACTAAATATCAAACAAAATGGGAGAGCTATCGTATCAATGTAATCGAATATATTTATATTAGGCAGACTCATAAAAAAATAGTAAGATATTATTTTAATTAAATCAAAGTGCCTATATTTGGAGACCATATATTTTAAAAAAGCCCCTGCGCTGTAATTGTGAATGTAAGAGATTAAAATGTTTCATCAAATTTAATTACAGTCACCAGGGTTAAAATTTGACGTTTTAAAATACTTATATGCGGTTTTAGAGGACCTTCATTATTATTATTAATAATAACAGTGTTATAAAAACAATTTTTTTAAATTTTAATAACATTTAAACATAAATACTTTGCAACAATTAATAAAACCTAAACAGATTGTATAATATTTTTGAACAAAGAAGAATAATGTAAAAATGTTATAATATTGCTGTGTTTTGATATAATTGGCTAGTTATGGTATTTAATGGATTTTAATGTATGAAAATATTTTCCAAAATAGTACACCGAAATAAGTAATATGGACTTTCAGTACTTTTTAAAATATAAAAGAACACACCAGCCAGGATAATTATGGATCTTTGTAATAAATATAACCGTGCTAATTTTTAAAAACATTATCAAAGAATGGAAGAATTAATTTTATTATTACGAACGTCCTTAAAAGCCAACCAATTAAATAAAAACTGTCCAGCTAACCGATTACTTGTTTAAACAAAATGGTAAATATTGGCCCCCATGTTGAGTAGACTTGGATTGGGATTTCTTTGTGCGTCCCCAGAGAGTCCACCATCTCTGCCACTAATCTATCTTCCAGTCAGTTAACTTTAGTATGTGACCGTTAAATTTTTAACCATGTACCATTGCCGTTCTTATAATCTTTTTAGTTCAAATAACCAGTTCAGGCTCTCACGCGCCATATTGTATTTAATATTGACCAATTTTTTTTGTCCCATTTTAAGCGTTTGTGTTGAAGATATCTCTATAATGCATTAAATTTACATTGGGAAACTGATACACTAGTTTAAGGTAGTTTAAAATAACTTTTTTCGCTTATGGTTGTGTTTAATGTTATAGCCAGATTATGTAAAAAAAATAAATAATATTAGATTTAATTATTTTCTATCGTAGCGACAACAAATAAAGGTTTTAGGGAAAGATGTATTTCTATAATTTTACATTTTAAACACTTTTTTAAAACGCGAATAAAACATATGAATGTATTAGATCAAATTTTTAATAAGAGTATTATTATAAGTGTATTACCCTAGTTGGCAATAATTATGTACTTATAAAGTTTAACGTTAAAATAATACAATAAAAAACCTAATATTCTAGGTGTATTAAACATTGCCTCTAAAACAACACACATTTAGAGAATTCTACTTAAAAAGTTAAATTATTAAAAATTATATTCGTACTGTAGGTCCTTCATAGGGCTACGACTTGAAACGACTTTGGTTTGGCTAAAGGAGAAAACATGCTTTATCAGAGATATTAAGGAAACTTGTAAAGATAATGTAGTTTAAGCGGTCGATAGGTTTATACAGTCCTCAGAACAGATAGGCAGAAAACCGATCATCCTTAATGTAAACATGTTCCAAACACTTTTTTTAAACTGTTTACAACTGTTATAGTTTACATATTTGCTTCTAATGATTTTTCAGTTTATTGATACGTAGATAATTAAAAATATTTGTTAAAAGGAACTATTAAAACAATAAATCACCTTTAAAAATGTTTTTTTAAGCACAGGGAACATTCAAAAGGTACTGGCGTCCCAGTTATGTGGGATACCACTCTGCTGCCACGTCCTGTCGTGGCCGTACAAACACCTGGACCCTAGGTCCACAATGAAAAATATTCCATTGTTTGATTGTGTTACTACATGAAACAAAATAATTCAATTTCCATTGCCATACTTTAATAATTACCTGAACAGTAACAAAAACAAACAGCAAATAATAGAAAAACAAATACCTGCATTCCTTGTAGTTTTAATTTTGATAGTAAAACTATATATCTGAGGAGAGCCATATATTTTTTATTATGTAGCTCATGATTCATATTGTACAAATTAAAATCTATAAATATATAAAAATACAAGACTGATAATTTATATTTTCAAACCATATTTTATCATAAAACGTTTCCAATTACTTTATAAGTTCTTAAGTTAGACTTTTCACGAAACGATTTAAGTAAAAAATAGTATTTTTTATTTAATATAATTAATTATAACGTTACAATTCAATTTATTTTCTTTAATAGTAATTTTATATCAGTAATGTACGTTTACGTTAGCCAAATCAAGACATAAATATTTATATGTCACAATTAGTTACTGCATTGCTGTTAACTTTACTTTTAAAACACTTAGCGTTTATGTACAATTTATTTTAGAAATAAAACCCAGGAGGCTAGAATAAGTTGCAGTATCTCGAGTGTTAAAATAATATACAATTAACATGTACTGTTAACATGTATAGATTAATTTCCCTAGTGCAATAAAACTAACATATAGTGGTTTTCTCCACATATTATCGTAAAAAGTCAAGATATACTATGTAATATTAAACAAAAACGTATTAAGTCCATCCAATCGTATCTAGTAACCTGTATTTCCAAAACACGTTTAATACTAAGGTATGTTTAAAAAAAAATGTAAAGTCTCACAATTTGGAGACTTTCTTGTACTTTAAACATTCTCAGAGGGCATTAAAATTTTTATCGCTAAAGATTAGGATAAATAATGTTCTATAATTACTTTTGCTTGATTTTAACAGACGGTACCCACCATAGGTTTGAACGCAGCTAACATCACTTGACGAACTCTGTGTAACGTGGGGAACGTGGAAAATTATTTTTAAATCGTTGAAATTGTTACATTCAGTTAATGTATATTTTAAAGATAATTCTCAACTAAAAATGCAAATAAATCCTTTATAAAATGATATATGTCAATCTAAAAGTAAGATTTCACGGGAGCAGGATCTTTTCATTGACAGCGTTTCACCTGAATTATTCAGCATATAAAGATTTCCATTATTCCTACAAATTAGTGGAATCTGAAAAATATAACTGCCTTAGAGAATATACTACTGTTGGTCTTCTTCTAAAAATACATCCAGATGAGATTATTCCAGAGATCTAGGAGGTTCTAATGGGTTTTTGGCCTCTTGAGGAGATACTTCCACATTTAAATTCGTCTTATGACGCTTGTCTCAGAAGTTCATACTTGATCGCGGTATACTCAGGCAATATTCTATGCTTATGGTAGCTTCTAGATATATTTTCACCCACCAGTGCCTAATAAATCTTTTTCTATGAATATTTTGCGAAATAGAGTGAAGCAAAACATCACAAATGTCTAGTAACTTGAAATCGAGAATTTCTTAGAGTATACGTATAATTTCCGTAAGATATGAGAATATTATCACCAAACACATATTCTTCTGTCTCAGTCCTATCTTTAACGTCCCTAAAAAATGTCACATATAAATGATAGGTACACTTTTGAGTAGGTTCCTAAGCAAAGTGGTAGGTTTCCCACAACCGCCAAAACCCATTTATTCATATAATTTTTTCCAAGACTCAAACGTACACTCTGAGTATCCATTATTGAAGACTTTCATACAAAGTACCACTTAAGTTATAGAAACTTATTGCTAGAATTAGTGTAAGAAGCCGCAATGTAATTAACTGTTCGGCAAACTTATTTTGGTGATCCGGAAGGAAGGAAATTATATAACACAGCTCTGATAGGCAATACTGGTTTTGAGTAGTTGTTCCTTGTTGTCTAAGCATGTTGCTTATTGTTTCTTTAAATTTGCATAGTATCTTTTCGTTTACTTCTTCATCTACGCGTGGATACATTTGATGTTTAATAAATTGAAACCATCGATAGTTACTATTACAATTTAAATATAACATTACAACATATGTCATAAAACAGAAATTGGTTTGATTTTCAGTTAATATGTTTTTATACTTATAATCAATCAAATTTTAGAGCATTAAGGAAATTCCATTTATTTACTTAGGACTCCAGGTTTTCTTGGCAACCTACAAGCACTTGTTCTTCTATCTTGGCATAGCACCTAAGCAATAAAAATATAATTTTGGTCGTTTTGCAAATGTGAACAATTCCGTACAAAAATACTGAGTGAAATAAATTGTGGTGTATTTACTAATTGAATGTTATTGTTGAATAAAAATATTAAGAAAAAAAAAACATTTAGAAGTCTTTGAAAAAACCTATTTTGGAAAATGAATGATCCATGGCTTCCATTATTCTGCAGCAATAAATTGGTATATTTGTCTTTATTAACTATAAAATTATAAATGGCGTATCTTGTGTACCTTTCTGATTCATTGTATTTAATGAAGTACATTTATCAAATACTATTATGAAGTATATTTAAATATATAATAAAGGGTAGAATATAAATGAATAATTAAAATCGGTATATTGGGAATAAAAAAACCACAATTTACTGAGCACCTTGTCAATTATTTGACAAGCTTTCTAGTGGTTATTTCGCTCAAACATGCACGGGACTACGATGATTCCCAGTTGATGCCAATGTTTTTAGTGGGCAGGGTCTCTGTTCGCATGGCCTTACTCTTAGAAAAAGTGTCCACTATATTTTTATTCTGTTCTCCATGTTATCGCTATAACTAGCCACATATTTAAAACTAACAAATCACTGTTGCTTGCATATTTGAATTACATTTTATTTTAAAAAGCTCTCAATGATTGAAACAGTCTTAAGTTTACCAACATGTTTGTTTAAATTAAATATGTTAGAAAGCTTAAAGATCATTTTTATGGCAATGAATTTTATTCCAGATTTCCAGTTAAACTGGATGAAAAAATTACCTTTCAGTTATATTTATTACAGTGTATATTACACCAGCCAAGCGGTATGATTTACTTTAAGCTATCCATTAACGTATATGTCTTTTTAATATTGTGGCGACAGATCTCCGGGATATATCCGCTCGACACTTTTACAACTATTTTAAAGTATTGAGAATTAACGCGCCACATATATTTAACTCATTTAGGAAACTTATATAACAATTTAAAAGATATTTCTTCTCACTATCAATCTATTTTGTAATGAATAATACCTTACAGCATCATGACATGATCAGCTTATTATAAACTAAATAACATTGTAGTTGCTGTTACTCATTGCCTCGATTTCAAAATCAATGTTTACTAATCAACATTAATTATGACGTCATATTTTGTATCTATAAAAAGTTTTTCACGCATACTATGTCATTTCAGTATTAAAGGTTGAGAGGATTAAAGTTTGAGTAACTGACTTATAAAACAGGGTTTGTGTGTGTAAGAGCATTTCTGATTCATAGCAATACTATTTAAAACGCCGCAGCTGAGTATGTATATTATTTCCGTTTATTGCCCTCGAAAACGTTCTTCACTTGAAGAGCGCCTACTTCCATATCTTGTTATTTACTTTCGGTCAAACGATATTTACAGTGCCATCATTGAGTTTGCCTTGTTCCGATGGAGATACATTACATAAAAAGGGTTAGAAGCATACTTATCTCAAAAAGCATATACTCGTACTTTCCAGTATAAAGACGTAATCCGTTCCTATTCCATGCAAAACTTGAAAATACTAATAGTATAACCTGTTCTAAAGTCGATACATCAAAAGTGCCGCATTGAAAGTGTTAAAGTGGATTTTATATTGTAATTGACATCAACGGTTTTTAAGTAGTATTTCAAAGCCATTAATTGTTTCCAACCTTTCTCTTTTTATTAACTTTTGAGTGCAGATTTTATAGAAAGAAACTTTAAAAATATACATATGAATATGCTTTAACGTATTCGAAGAAAAATGGCATATTTGTAAAATTTCAGAAGTTTTTTTTAAGACTGTTTTTAACGACTAAAAAAAAAAGCATGCGCATCATTTTTCATGTAATAATAACAAGTTTATATTAAAATAAGAAACGTGTACGTAACTATGATATATATACACACATATATACATATATATATATATATATATATATATATATATATTATATATATATATATTAAAATCTTAAGTTTAATACTAATTGAAAATACGGAGTACTTGTATTCAGAATATTTATTATGTTGGTAAAGCCTAGGTTTCTTTATTTTATATTATTGTATCAAAAAATTAAAAAAGATTATTATAAACAATTTAAAATTCTTTCATATGCTACTTATGGATCGTATATTTACAAACGTACATAACACACGTAATTGATTGAACCGAAGCTGACTATGACAATAGTGACGTCAATATCATCCAACATTGACAAAACCAAGGTATAAAACATGAATTGCTGGTGTCTGATTAGTGTTTTAGTTCCAGATTAATATTTTTCATTTATAGCTTGCAAAATTATTCATCCAGTTTTTAAACATTTGTAAATGAATGTTTGCTTCTTAGTCATTTTAGTTATTTTACACTTTTAGTAACATATACAGAGACAGTTCAAAATAGAACATAATACATTGCTTCTCAATGTATTTTAGTATTTTACAATAAAACCATGGGTTCATTGGTCTTATTGCCTCAGCATTAGCCTTTCACTTGAAGAGTTGGAAAAACGTCAGTTCAGTGTGACTGTGTATCTATTCATACGATATGTTGAAAACGAACCGAACTTATAGGCTTAAAATAATTTTGCATATGTATTAGACATGTTCTCAGTCAAACACGTAGTGTGTCCGTATTTATAGCTATTGTACGTGTATTACAAGGAGAGTTAATTATTTGTACCAAATGGAAGAAACACATGGAATTGAAATGTCTGAATTCCGTATAGTAAATACTAATTTACTTCAACGTTTAGATGCAAGTTTAAGTGAGACAAGAAACTTACATGACCACTTCTATATATAGTTCATAAAAATATGACTTCGCCACGTTGTTGCTGCCTGAATAGAGAAAGAAAGAACTTAAACGTTATCTGCATTTGGCCTAAGACTGTCATTGTTCTTTGGAAATATTGCCCAAGAAATTTAAATATTTATAAATCATTGAAATTTATGTCCCTTACACGTTGCCGTTGACGAAAAACCCTTGGTGTCAGTATTTTTGCCTCGATATTGTAATTGCGGTCGCATACTAGAATAATCCTTTAATAGAAATAAACTTTAGTAGAAAGGATTCAAATAGAATACGCGGAAATATGGTTTCATTAAAAGTACAATGATTTGCCTCGAAATTTCTGGGTAACTCAACTATTTGTTCGGAAGAATGGCGTTCTCTATCGGTTACAACCGTCTTAAAGTTACAGGACCTGAATGATAGCGGAGGTTGAAAATTTCCAAACCTTCTAAGTTACCTCACAGTTATTGTTGGAAGTTTACTCGTCTGCGTCAGGGTTCCACAAAACACTTTAATAGGATTGTATTGAAACCAATATGTTTGTTTTTTAATATTTTTATTTCGAATGATAAGCTATTACGAATTGCTAACTTTCACTTACGCAATTGATTTCATTTATATTGAATGCAAATATATAGCTTTATTCGGATTGACAACTTTTATTGAGAAAAGAACAAAATAAAATGCGTTTTAACGATTAATTATAACCTATCAAACGTTATTTCATCATACGTTATGTTATATAGCTGATATAGTCTGAAAAACATTATTAGGAAATGCAGTGTCTTCTTTGCTTCCATTTGAGAGTATATTATTGTTATTCCTTATAAATTATCTCACTCTTTACTACGTAACACATACATTTTGGAAATCTTAGGCTCTTAAAATTTAAATTTTACGTAATGATTAAATATTAAAAAATTTACTATCAAGTGACATTCCTCCAAAATGCGTATTTTACTTAATTTGCTTTTGACTGTGCATTGATAAATAGCGAATACTGCATTACACTTTAAATAGAGGTACCATAAATTATTCGAAACATGATAGATACACTTTTGTAATTCTCTGACAATTCTCGACTTCCACAGTCTAAAGTTCTACCTACTCCATTGAATATTGAGTTTTACAGAAACTAAAATTACATAATAATTTATTTAAAGTTCGTTTGTCAGTACAGGTTTCACACAAAAAAAATCACGTTAACTGAAGAAAATCAGTACACAGTTCTTTATATCGCGTTTTAACCAAATTAATTATATATATTGTTTATAATAAATAAAATTATTATTAATAGGGGAAAAATGTTTCCCAACATAAATGAACTTATTGATTTTACAAGAAGCTGTCAAAAACATTTATAAAACAGAGAGAGAGAGAGAGAGAAAGCAGTTTTCAAAAGCCCAAATATTGTTATTAATAAGCAAAGTACCTCAGTGTCAATAACCGTTTACTTACAGCATCAGAGTCAGCTATACAGGGCTCAGTCTTTGATCCCGTTGTCTCTGACAATGTCGTGTGTGCGCGCGTGTGTGTGCTTTGAGATTAGCGTAATCGGCTTGTTCCTCTCTGTCAAAGGCCCTCTCTGTTCTGTTTCAAGTCCCTCTACATTGTATACACTACAAAATCCTTTATTAACAAGCCTTTTGTAATAATTTGTATTTTTTACTTATATCTAAAATACTTATTGTGGTATTACACAATCAAGGATATTTTAAGTAAATAAGATTCCTATGTGAATACGGGTATTGATTGTAAAATAAAAATAAATATATTACATTATAAAAATATGGCATTAGATAATCTTTATAAATTTTGGAGTATTACTCCTATGAACACAGTGAAACTTAGGAAATAATCAACCAAATCTTGTGTAATTTGAAATATGTCAATTAATAATGCACTAACTGAACGTTAAATTACGAGTGGGGGATGTACCTTCTTGCTGCCTAATGTTACTTAAATGAGAGAGTTCACCGGTTTGTTAGGTTACAATATATTATATAATTAATAATGCACTAACTGAACGTTAAATTACGAGTGGGGGATGCACCTTCTTGCTGCCTAATGTTACTTAAATGAGAGAGTTCACCGGTTAGTTAGGTTACAATATATTACATAATTAATAATGCACTAACTGAACGTTAAATTACGAGTGGGGGATGAACCTTCTTGCTGCCTAATGTTACTTAAATGAGAGAGTTCACCGGTTATTTAGGTTATAAATATATTATATAATTCATATACATGTTTGAATTATCTGAAAACAGTCTGAGAAAGTTCTTCTTCCAATTTTGATGGTTTTAACTCAAATTTATGACGTTTTTATAATTTTATAAGCCTATAATCCATTAGTTATATTACTAATTTCACATAGTTTCAAAAAACTATTCAACTATAACAACAACTGTAATACTGAATTAAAACACTTATTAGTATACTTCGCCTTTTCATTAGGAGCAGTTTACGTAGACTTGTCTAATTCTATTTACAAATATACTTTTTGTAGATAAGGGACTGCTAATAGTTGAAAAAACATGTTATAATCAGACGAAAAGAAGTCTTAAATGAAATCAATACATTACTGAAATTAAAGTTTCTTCTAAAACATGGATAAGCAATATTTATGTGTAATTTAAAACAATAAACAGCATATACGTTTCAGATTAATAATCTAAGAATATTTATTTGAATATGCAGATAACACCTTAAATTTTGGATGAATTTTTAGATAGTTAGGTTAGGTATTTGAAGTAAACAAATAAGTAATTAATATCTAGTTGGAAGTTAGAAAAATATTACTATACAAATAAAGCTTCCACACTTTTTAGAGATAGGTGATATCCAATTTCTGTACCTTCCTTTTAATGCCTGCTCTTAAATATTTCCCTCCTGACCTCCACTCTGATAAATCCAGAGTAGATTGAAATATTTCCGCAGTTTTACACCCTGTGAAAGATTCTGGCCACACTTACGTCACTGGAACCATCGTAGCGTGATTCGATGTAGGTACATAATAGAATTAATTGGTGGATATATGCCTAGAAGTGGGTGTTTAAAATCTAACAGTATATCAAAATAGATATATTTTATATCTTTAAGTATATAATCTAACTTTACGGTGCTAAGAAAGGGTATTTTACATGGGAGTATATACTTTACATACAAAAATGAGGCGCAAGATTTTGATCATTTACGGTTGGAGATATTAAATGATTATGAATTGTATATACTTGACAAGAATAATAAGTTTATTTTGAGGTGGTTGTAGAAAGAATAAGACGATATCTCATGCACGTTCGTTTTACTTGATGAAAATATAATGATTAGCTAAAAGGAGGTTGTTGATAGCAATAAAGGGTATACCTAACAATATTGCAACACCTTTGACTTAGCAAGTTTTTAAATCATATTTTAATTTGGAAAACCCAATGTAATTTGGAAAACCCAATGTAATTGGGAAAACCCAATGTAACCTAAAATGTATATTAAATACAAGTGTCCTTTAAACGAGGTCTTTGATAAAATAGTTAAACAAATAATTGTCTTGCAGTCGTTGACATTAGTTTTAACTGATACTCGTGTTATTGAATATAACGATTACGAGAGACAAATCTTCTTTCTAATTTCATCCGCAACATGGCACACTTTAATATAAATTTTCAATATACATATATCTATAATTAATAATGAATGTAGCTCTTAAAATTTGTGTTAAAATTCTATCTGTTTAAATTCATACTTGGTTTCCAATGAAAGTGACAAATTTAGGTTTCACTTCGTATGCAAATTAAATAAAAATTAACTAATTAAATAGTTTACACTGATATAGTTTTTAATCAGCATCGTCCCGCTTTTTACTGAAAACAAGGGCTACCCTATCTTGATTTTTAAAGTACTCTCTGATCATAGAAAATTGCAAACAAATTGTGATACAAAAATATTTGTTGAGACCAATGCATCATTTACATTTTCAGGATATTACATTATAAAATATGCGAGGATACATAATCGTAAATTTACCTACTATATTAAAACATACAAATCTCTAGTTTAAATAACTATTTGATCTAAAGAATATACACAATAATTTCAGCTATATTATTTAACTTGCCCGACCAATATGATATACCACCTCAATGACTCTATATACCTATAAAAAAATTATATAAACTGAGTAAAAGTTCTAAAATATTACTGTTAAATTGCATTTAAGGCTGGTACATCCGTATCCACAACTCTATATATACAACACGGTTGTGCTAAAACCCGTGTATTCTAGGTGCATTTTAATCTTTTTCGACGAGCTCCTTTTTGTTTCTAATTCTATAAATAAAGAACAGTATTGTTTTGATTGAATTATTTTTATAAATCAGAAATTGAAGTTTATATTGATTAACAATCAGCATTAATGTATGATCTTGCACTGTTTTAAAAGTTCTTAGGGTAAATAATATCGACGGTTGGTAAATTGACAGTACATACTGTCAATTAACGTAATGATTACTCGATGATTTAATCTGTTTAATCAAAGAGATAACAGAAAATATTGAAATAAATGTGTTATACAACAAATGTATACAAATAAAAACAAATGTTTCATGTAATATAAATTGAAAATTGTTTGTAAATTTTCTTGCAAACAACAGTTGAAACAAGAGCAAACAAAGTTATAGATGTACTCAGTAAGGAAGAAGTTAATTTATCATTCATAATGTTTTGTAATTTGTCTGCAAAAAAGTTTGACTCCACAAACATTTTGAAATCTACCTCACTTTTTCCGTGTTAATTCTGTGTAAGTTTCTTGTATATAGTGCTTAAAACAAATTAACTTTTATAACCAGAGTTGTGTTTGATGAACAAAAAAGCAAGTAAAAACAGATTTTTCTAGATAAATTACACGTCGGTGCGGACTATGTTATGATTAAAAATTAATTTTCAATCAAACAACTGCATGTTTGACAATAGGCAAAGGGGTATCAAGAACTATATTCAAATGTAGAACAAATTTTCGAAATGAGAGGTATTCACAGAAAAGAAATATTCTTAAACGAATGCACCTAAGACGTTGGCTAAATGAATAATAGTGTTTTAAATATGCAAATAGAAGCATCATCGTAATAGTATGCACGCAGAAACACGTGTGTGCGTGAGTAGTTTTAGCTGTTTTATTGCATCGTGCAACGTACAGGTGCAAAGTAAAGATGAAGTAAAAGCACTTTATCTTTTGGTCTAAAGTCTAAAAGTCCAATTTTATCCGCATAATTTGATGAAGCTAACATTTAGAAGATGTATTCTTTTTCATGTTGGAAACCTATTTGAATTTAGAGGCATCCACTCACACCTACAGTTACATACTGCATGACTGTCCGTGTCCGTGAAAGTAAGCTTAACGCTAAGGGTTAAATTCGCATACAATGGTTTATGTGACTTTCGTTTCGTCCTTACATAAGCTTGGGCAAATTTGACAACTAACAATGTGAATGGTGTAAAGTATGAACTATAAATTTTACTTTACATCAGAATTATATAGGTGTAAAATGTAAATAAGAACGAATAAGGTTATTGTTACGTTGTGGGGTTCATTATCTGGGGTGGATACACACTGGATATCATGATGGCTATTTACTAAAAAAGCGAAGTATTAAATAACTGTTCCTTGTGGCTACATAAATTAAACAAAGCCTTTTACTTAATCTGATTAAATTGAGTTCTTTTTGCTATAACTATTTATTTCCATTTTACTTGAATTGAAAATACTTAATAACAATAACCGTCCATAAAAAAATCCTTTACATACTTGTATTACGGAAAGCTACCAAATTAGTATTTAAGCTCCGACACCAGGATTAGTAACTAATGATTATTCCTTGATTAAAATAATGGGAGTTTATTAACCAGTAGCCATATAGAGGTAGTAGTATCTGAAGATTTCTGTCAGATAGAAATCGGATTTTGTTCATCAGCAACTAGTCTGAGAGGTATGGCTAATGTCTCAGCGAAGACTAGGTATACTTGTAACAAATTACCATTTTTAACAGAAACTGAACCAAAAACAAATAAATCTATTTAAGTATTTTTTATAGTTAAGCAAACCTTATGCAATAATAAAAGGTATAACATTTATTGAAACTGTCCCTAAAGCCAACATTAAAAATTAAACAATAGGCCTACTAATTTAAAAAAGATGTTAATGCTCAGTTTCACGTTCAATCAACACAAGTTATTTGTTTTTCAAAATCTTGTAGTATTAAAATTCGTTGTGTACCAGATGTTTGGCAGTGCAATTAAATAAGTGCCTATATTCCTGACAGTATCTTATTCCTATAAACATTTTTAAAGTACAACGAAGAATTGTGTGCCTAAATTGAAAGTTCATGATTAGGTCAGACGTGCAATAAATTATTAAGTTCTTTAATTAAAGTTTGTTATTGACGATACTATCATATTATCCATTCAAATTATTAAGAATATGATCTGCAGAATTTATGTGTCAAGCAATTTACACGTAAAATCAATACGCTGTAAAGATTTAATATACCGATCCGCATTTGTTTACTTCATAAATATTGAGTTCTATGGAAATAATTCTACTCCATGAATGCAGTAATAACTAACATATTAAGTTAGGGTGGAAAGTCAAATTGTATAACATGAATAATAAAGGCAGAGTTTCAGCTTGATACTTTATACCTTTCCTAGTGACTATTATAAGAGCGAATGCAGGTAACAGCAAGCTGTTCATGAAGATTCTTGACACGTTAATATGTTCACACCCTCAGGTAAGGTAAATATTTGTCCACTTGGGAAGTAGTTACGTGCTCGGCTCTGTATAATTGCTCAAGTACCCTAACATGAGCTTCTGAAACTAATCACAACTTTATAGAAAGTTAACTCAGACCTCGGAATACAAATAGAATGATTTAACTTAACCTCACATTAAACGAGAGGTTAGTATAATAGTAAACGGGGATCGGCCTCTCCTTTTTATAAAAAAAAATCATGGCAATCAAAAGCATTCGGTTTGATCAAAGAACTGGTAAATGGAACAACTGTATCTAATCTGTAATGGAACGTTAGATTTTGAAATTATGTATTGAATATATATATATATATATATATATATATATATATATAATATTATGTTCGTGAAATATGTCATCAGCCGTATGCCGGTTCTGTTACTTATAGACGAGATAGATAAAAACATCAGGATGTTTCAAATTATAGTATCATATGAGAACAGAGATGGCTTTCAGGTAGCGAAGGTTTCTCCAATTACGAGCCAATTGTGTGTTTGAATTCGGATGGAGGTTACCGGAATATCGTTGCTTTGGTTATTGGTTCATTAAGAGCTAGAAAAACATGCATAAGACACCCTAAATAGCCTGTGGCTGGACATAAAAAAGACCTGGCTCGTTATTGGTTTCTAGAGGAGCCGAGATAGTAATGCTCAACTAGTTAGGGCGCACAATAGTGCCAGTTATGTTATTTTCTTTCTATTACAAAAAATATTACTCTTACTGACTTCTTTTATTTTTTAGAATTATGGACCGAGCGTGCATAACAAACGAAAGGTAAAGCGAAAACTTATATTGATTTTTTCTGAAGCTATGCGCCAAGAAGAATAATTCCTGAAGGTATAATAATTAGCGTTTTGTTATCCAACTACATTATTTACAAAATATGTTTTATTAAATATATGAAAAATAAAAATTAACTAATATTGTATTTGGAAAATATTATTTACTTCAGTAGGGTGTTGGTAAAACATTGTGCGTAAGTTTATTTTATACAATATTTAAGTTGCCTAATGTACTCATTTGTGCTGAGGTAATAAGATTTTTAATACTCAGCTTTTGCATATATTAAACATATTTTGTGTAAATATGTACCATGTAAATATTCCTTATGTATCTAAGAAGGGCACTTAGAGAGCAAGGATTCCCTGAAATAAAATCCTGTTACTTACATTAAAACATTGACTAACAATATTATCATAGATATAGTATTTCCAAAAGCAATTAGTATCGAAGTCTAAATTACTCTTTATCCATGAATATTGATACAACAATGTTTTAAAAGCGTGTTGTCATTATCAAATAAGAATTATTCAACTAATAAATTGTACTCATGCAATAAGTGTTTGTCCAACAACTTTAATTGTGTTTTAAAACACATTGTTATTTACACAGATATTATCCAGTGTAAGTTGTTTATTTATTGATTTTTTTATGTTACATAAAATAACAAAGTAAATATCAAATTAATGTATTAGGGCTTCAAATAATCTTGAACTATAATTTATGTATAATGTCTATTTATTGTTTGCATGTGTTAGAGGTAAGGAATTATTGCAATAACAAAGTAAATCTGAAACTACTATTAAATAGTATTAGTGACATATATTTTTACAATATGTACAGTATTATTTACCGAAAAAACAATTAGCAATAAACAAACCAATTTTAAGAGTAGTTTTGTTATTTTTACAATTTTGTTCCTCTTAAATTACGAAACAACGGCTAAACCAAAATAATTCTTGTTCTTCTTTACACTACCCTATTTAAACTACAATATTTTTTTAAACATTTTATACACAGTTAAACTACTACTGATAACAGTACTGTAGTAAATACAATATTTCATTCATAAAAACGTCTAGGACAATTAGAAACACACTGCCCTCTGAGCACTCCCTCAACTAAAAGCAAACTAAAATTTCTGCCCTGGAGCCCACTCGTCATGCTTTACCCGGCTTTGTTTTACGTTTCTTTTAAAACGCTTTTTAATCTGAAATTGTTCGTAATTATATAGTATTAATGCCTGGGCCAGTATCAAACCATTTGTATAGTTACGACTTATGAAATGTTCTGTTCAAATACGTATAAGTACAATAATGATAAGACATTGTATAGAAACATTTCATTGCCTATGCAGTTGTACAAGAATTTCCAATAGTAAATGTTGATCCACAGGAAGTCGTGCTCCTAGGCAGGATGTCCGCTGTGTGGTGACCCCGTTATCTTTCTTTAATCTATACTTGAATATTAATAATTTTACACTAATGATTATTTAAAATATAACAACAAAGAATTTACAAAGATAATATGTTGTACTGACAGAAAGAGATATCATAAAGGTGTATAATTTAATGAAAAAGTTTAAAATAAAGATATGTTGTAGCCATATAGAGTATTACAATATTTATGATGAATAAATATATAAGCTATATTGAATTCTGTTGGTAAATCATTATACTCTCTTGACTTTTACGGGTTATAATAAGTTACAGCCTAAATTGAGTCGTTATAAATATATATTTTTATAATGAAAAGACTAATTCTACACAGAAATACAGAGTAACCAAAACGATAGTTTGTTTCCAGATTATTGCGTGATGCCATTCTAGATTTACACTGTTTTTGTGTTTTTTAAAAATGTATTCAAGTAAAAGGATAATCACTTTATAAATATGAATAAATATTGACAATAAGTAGTAGGACATGTATCCGCTATAGGTTAATTAACGAAACAATGCTGCTTGTGATTTCCCCTACTCATTTATGTGTTTGCTACACCTGTGTACAGAGCCTGCCCTTATTGGAACGATACTCTATTCAGTGTCCACCTTGCTACACAGATTGTTCAAGTAACATATTTTCCAATTTTATAGCGGATTTTTATAAGGCAAAATTAATTTAACTAAAGTAGTTTGTCTGGTTACATAATTTTATATATTATATAAAATATAATATTTACTTTAAGTTTCCCAAATATAAAAATACACACTTTTTTACGGTTAATTGTAGCTTAACTATATTAGCTGTTTAAATGAATGTAATACTAGTGACAACATATTGTTTTTTATCTATAATAGATGAAATTTGGCTCACATTTGCATTGCGCACTTAATAGATTACTGGTACCGAAAATGCATTAGACCTGAAGCAGATTACAGTGGTTTTACCAAAGTAAATTTGACTAATGTATGTACATACGTCATTTATCAGGAATGTAAATGCATTAGAGTTTAGCAATATTAATGGTACCGTAAAAAACTTAGGCCAGATGAAGATTACAATGGGCGGACACTATGTTAGTGAATCAGACTCTTCAGGCCAACAATGCAAACGCTTCAGAGACACTGAGAGTAAGTTTGATAGGAAGAATATTACAATGGCCTAAAGTAAGCTTTTCTCAGACTGAGTTTGTAATTGTTTTTGTCGTGTCAACTAGGCAAACTGTTCTATGGGGTTCAAAATACAATTGATTTCCATAAATGCTTCACATCCTAACACAAAAATAAAAGACATTGCTATTTTATGATTTTGAACCTCCTATAAATTCAAACTGACATAATATGTATGTTAAAAATGTGTACTTGAAATTAAAACGGGATCCATCGTATTACATCGTAAGTGCTCTTGCTTGGGTTTAGAAGTTCTTAGTATTTCTCTACTCTAGCCTAAAGTACAAATGTTGCTGAAATGTTTCCAGCAATATCGTGGAAATTTGCAAAGACATTTTTCTCTTCAGTTGGTACTCATACAATCTATTTCACTTTCAGGCCACAGAGCTCAAAATAATAATCTTTAAACCTTGGACCAGGAGATTGGAATATGCCCCAGTTAACATTACTATGCCTATGAAGTATGTTATTCAATAGAAGCTGTGGGTAACTTAGAAAACAAGTTTGAACCTGCAAGTTAGTGGAGTGTGTTCTTGTGTTTGCGGTGGAGGAAATCGTTTCCGATAGCTTTCCAATAGAAGTATTGGAAAAGTTGAGATACGACTGGTAGAGGGACTTAGGACTACTCTCCTACAATCCCTTAGAGGCTCATTAACTTAATATATCTTGTGGCTAATCCAATAAAATAGTGGTGAAGTAAAAATAATAATTTGCTACGAATATTTAAAGTTTAAAAAATATAACGAATAGTTTTATATTAGGTCTACTCATAGCATTGTTTGCACTGCGAAAAACGAAGCATCAGTACATAGAACGTTTCGTATATTTCTATTACAAGCTTAAGTTGAATAATGTATTGTAAAATAAATACTGTACGTATGTATAAGGTAATTGACACATTATATCAAATCAAAAACATAATTTTGAAATTAATTAAACTTTGCATTTATTTTAAAATCATAGTTTATTTTGTGAAATTGTATAACATGGTTACTTCCACTGAGAAGATAAGATACATATTGTACTAATACACAACTATATATTTGCAAACGGCTGTTAAATAAATCAAAAATTTATCAATATAAGCCATCAATAATATCACCATTTTATAATATATATGTATAATATATATAATATGTAGAATCATATGTGTAATATATATATATATATATATATATATATATATATATATATATATATACACAATATATATTATATATAATAATATTTAATGTTATATTATCATATTACCATTACAAATTGCATTTTCTAACTTATAAAACTAAATTACAAGGGTTGGGTCTATATGCAAAACGGAATCATAATATGCGCACCCCATATTTGGTGTTAGCGGCATTGATTGTAAAATTTAATTTTTCTAGGTCTTACGGTAAGATTGAACTTCAAGTCATAAAGAAAAATACATTTCTTTTTTACATGTTCTTAGAGTGTATTGAAAGTTGATTAGAAACTCCAAACCACATTGACGTGTTTCTCTTAATACGATTTAATCACAACTCAATAAAAATGTATTAGGCTGCCATTTAATTATAATTACACACACTAAACTAGAGACATAAATAGTTATGTTACCATGTTTTTCCTTCACCTGTGTGAATCTTCTTCTCCATTATTCGGATACAAATTGAAAATTACATGTCTTGTACAGCTTTGCAATATATTTTATTCTATGTTTCTGCACATGCCCCACAAGTTTTTTACATGGTGTAGATAAAGAGCAGTGGCAATTTGTTTATAACCTTATGTACATATACAAAAGTTATTATTAGTTTGGTATATTCTTAACAGAGGTCCTAGGCTCTATATTATCATTTAGATTTATAAATAAAAAGTTACATATTTAATCAAAACCTTAAATGTAATATTTCGTGTCATACTTAGTGAATACATCGAAGAAAGTATGCTAGATAAAGCTTTACGAACTGAAACCTTCTGAAAGCATCAATAAACAGGAAATTCTGCTTTCAAATAGAAGTCAAATAAATGCCGCGTTACCAAAGCCATTACTAACATCAACTCACTTTTTCTGACCTCAAAGACTAAGCTTCTAAACATGTTCAGTGACGAAACGGGATGGACTTTTGGTATTGTAGATTCTGTGAAACTCTACCCTATATTAACTCTCTTTATAACTAACTATTTTTAACTCTTAAAAATTAAATTTATCGTATATTTTACTGATTAAAACTGGTTATACAATATTTATTGATAATTTATTATGCCTAGTGTGGTCAAACTACGAAGAATAAATTGATTTATAAAAGTAAATAAATTAATAAAATAAATATTTATTATATTCATATTTAAAAAAACTTTTTTATTTACCAGTAGCAAATAATATTAAGTTCATGTAATATTAAATTGCGTTTTAACATTTCCAACAACATTGAGTAGGTCACTTAAAGCATCGTGCATTAACGAACATGAAAATGACATAGATTTAGGGTATTAATGAAGACTAACGTCTTTACTTTAAAGAGTTTTATCTGCTTTAAGGCAAGGAGGAATCAGTTAAGGGGAATTATTACAGGGAAACCGCATATTAAAAGATATGCTTAACTGGTCGAGAACGATTTCATAATGTGTAGAAACGTAAAATTGTGACTACTAATATTAGTACACATTAAATAAATCAAAAATACAGTATTTAGTGGTATATGAGCCTGCATAAAGGTTTGAGAGGTTTTAACGAGTAACACATACAACTTATGTTGTAATAAATTCTCTCCAAAATGTTTATCGCGATAGATGTATGGAGTTTGAAACTTTCTCCTTTTCGTTAGTTATCTGACAAAATTTAAATTATTTCAAGATCGTTTTTCTCCTACAGACGTAGATTATAGGTGTTTCTTACAGGAATATGGTTAATAGTCTGGAATCTACGCTTGAGATAGTGAAGTTACCTTCCATAAAGGTTGAACAGGATGCCATATAGCCTCCTGCAGACGTAATGCCTCAAAAATAGTGTTAAGGTGGTGTCGTAATCTGTATTATACTAGTTTAGTTGCACACTACTACGTTGAACAGGCTGGCTGCTTAGATAATCTTGTAAACGTGACCCACCGTGAGTGGATATCGTATGCTGATGTGTGTATTAATTTTTTTTTTTTACCAGCACTTTGAGCAGGTTATTAAGTATCCTAGATATGTGGTGCAGTTTAATTGGTTGATTAAGTGTTTTCTAGCGCAATACATTTATTAGCTGTAATATTTTTTGGTAGCTCGTGTAATGATAATTACATATAGGTTATCAATATATTAGGACCAAATTTGTAACCCTTGAGGATACCTAATGTCATAATTCACTTATGTACAACTGACAAGCATAATGTAGTAGTTAGCTGCAGTATTTGTTTGGTTGCAGTTTTGCTTTACTGGGGTTATGGCTACTAATAAAATGTAACCAAGTAAAATCTTTGAACAGCCGCCATTTTGTACTGGATCAATCTTTTTGAGTGCGGTTTGCGGCATTAAAACTCTGCTAGATAAGCCCTTTAAAATGATGTCCATATTGACCTATGTTCCTATTTAAGATTTCCTTCTGACTCCTTGCGGGACGTCCCCATGATATTACAGAAAACTGATAGTTCCTTGAAAAAGTAGATTTTTAGGTGTAGTATTGATGTACCAAATCTTGTTTATTTATCTGTTATCGTTCAGAAAATACTATACCCGTGCAGGACTTTATGTACACCCTGTATAAAACAACTCAGTGTAATTAAAGTGTACAACAACTGTATAAATAAAAAATAAATATCATGTAAATAAACGAATTTATTATCACGTGTATTACAATGCATTCTATTTTAAATATTGTCATGGACGTGTGTGTGTGTGTGTGTGCGTGTGTGTGTGTGTGTGTGTGTGTGTAGTTATTATATATTGTTATTATCATATAAGTTATTTCTCGATTTAGAGGATATTGCTGGCACGATACTGGAACTTGAAACGATTAGACATGTATAAATAATTTTGTCGACACAACATTGGAATAAAAATATGTTCGTTAGGGATGAAGGGCATTTTCATCCCAATTAGGGGTTTTCGTACAGGTTTGCGCCATAGGTTGTAGAAAATCGTCCGTATAGAAGTATTGCTTTTCACACGGGCAATTATGTGGTATGCTCTCGAGTGGGCAAACCATTTAGTTGTACGTGTTATCTAAGGATTGGCTAGCAAAAATTATTGGAGAATCCACTGCGTTAAGGGATGAAAGTTGTAATTAATAATATTATCTTATGTATCATATGATCTAATACGATGATGTATAATGATCTATACAGAATACATTATATTTAATGAGACAAAATGAATGATTAATGTTTTGTAATTTTTAAAATCTGTCATCGTTTACAGCGCCCAATACTTATTCCACTCATACACCACATTCGCAAATACATAAGAATTTATATGTCAAAACATTGTTTGCCTGGTCAGCTAATATATGTTACAATTACTATAACACTAACTTGTACCCAACTTAACCTTTTGCCTCTAATCCTTGACACAAGACACAAATGGTAATAATAATAAATAAATATATACACACACACACACACACATATATATATATATATATATATATATATATATATATATATATGTGTGTGTATGTGTGTGTTGTACTAAACAAATTGCATATGTAATATTATTTTATATTTTCATATGAATTATTTGGTAGGTAAGTATATACCTATCAAGACATTACTTGGTGATAACTTCCAACAAAACATTTCTCAAGGTATTTTTCCAGATATAATACTCAACAGGTATAGATAACTACATATATTATTATTACCATTTGGGTTAAGGGCTAGAGGCAAAAGGTTAAGTGGGGTGGAAGTTTATGTTTGCTTTTAGTTCCATTTACCCCCACCGAACACAAAAGTTCTATTGTATTTACCCAATTATTTACATACACACTTACCGTAATTGGTCCTTAAGTAAAATATAGTAACCTGTGTAAGCCCACGGGATTTGTATCGACCCTCTACTATTACAACATCAAGTTACCTAAATGACTGATTCATTCTGTGCTCTATGTATAAATGGGTTAGTTAATTTATTGACATGGTACTTGATTAACAACGTAAACTCGTTTTCTAACGGGAAATCTAAACATTTAAAAAGTGCTCAATTAACCACTTCTTAAAACTACTTAAAATAACTATTCCTTGGAATACTAAAAACATCATAACCAATCATATGCAAACAATGAATTTGGGTTGTAGAAAAAAACGTGTTTTTCATTTGTGTTAACAATGGACAAGAGGCTGTGTTTAATTAGTTCATACTAGTTCATATATGATTAACTATTTCATACATTAATTCGTAGTAAATAGAATAATACGTCAGAATTAGGATTCTTCTTTCAATGTATATTATTCTTGAAGAGCAGTTGGTTCTAACATTAATAATCTGATATTAGCCTCGAGTATGATACTCAATAATACTCAGGGAACTGATGGGATGCTATGGACGACTAGTTAAATCCTTCCAACTTCCAAATGCACTGCCTTCTAAAGTACAATTTAAAATCAATTTCCTATAAATTTTACATAACAACATTCAAATAACCAAAAATATATCTTTGTATCCACTCGGAACGGTACAATGATGTTACATCAGAGGATGGTGTCATAAAGACTTTACGAATTGATAAGTATCATGCCAGGGATGATGGAAACCGAGAATGGTCGCTTATGTTTTTGCTCAAAACAACTAGTAAAACCCTTAGAAACCCATGAGAATCCGAAACATTAATATGAAATAAAATGATCTAGATTTCTCAATTCTATTTTAAAATGAATATAACTTTGAGAAGGTAATTAAAAATATTTCGGTAATTGTAACGTGTCTATAGTAAGGTTATCTTCTATAAACCAATTACAACTATTTTTGTTTTAGTATAAGAGCGATCAATTGTGTTCTGAACTAATAACCCTTTATTTTAAGAATGCACAAGTTCCAATAGAATTCAATAATTAAACTCAGTATAAAATAATAGTAATTTTAATAAATTTTAAAATCAATATACAGCAACGCCAAGCATTCTTTTTTACTTTGAATTTATTCTCAATTATTTCTTATTTTTAACCCATCAAAAGTTCACAAGTCCAGTCTTAAAATTAACAATCAATCAATCATTCAATAATTGTGTCCTTCAAGTTCTCAGTGCTAATGTTTTCAACTCAAACTCAAAATAAAAATCTTCATAAAACTTAAAAATAAAATAATCTTCTTCAAATATAAAATGAAACAAATAATAAAATAAGACTTCTTCTTAAAATAAAAATCATTCAAAATTAAGTTATTATTAATATTTAATATATGAAAAAAGACAATGTCCAACCAGTTAAAGTCAAAATTGTATCAATTTCAAAGTACTTATTTTCTGTAAATTTCCAATTTACAAATTATTGGATTATCCAGAATTATCCGCTTGGCTTTGAATGTTAAATTTAGGAACTTTTTAAATATATATATATAATCTCAGAACATAAAATAAATTTTCTTTTTCAGTAGGCTATTCCTGATTTAACCAAATTGAACAGGAAAATATCATCAAGTAATTTTCTATTTAAATGTTAAATTCTAACTTACACAGTACCTCACACATCTGCTGAAGACTTCACCAACTAACAAAAATAACTATTAAAGATAAATCAATTTAAACATTAAATTTTAAATTTAGAAAAGAATCTCAAATTCAACCTTCCTACCGAAAAATCAATACGGCAAGAGTATGCTATCACTTTACACGAACTTCTCTCTCTTAGCACACAGTAAAGAATCCCATGAAAACGTGGTTGAAGCCACCGGAAGGATCTAGAAGTCCCTCCCACCACCTAATCAACCTAACATTGGCCAATCAAAATTAAGCAAACACAATGTCTGAATTGGATGGTACCTATCCTACCCAGACCTGTAACCTATGATCAATACCTAGATACAAAAGGAAGCTTGTAGGCATTCCTCGAACCCGACTCAACAAGAAATTCAGCACTGCTCAAAGGATAACAATTCTTACAATTCAATTATTATATAAGTTTACAATTCTCTTAATAAAAAAATAAAGATTCCTATAAATAATTAAATAATATAGGAAGCATCCTATAGTAATCAAGGTAAAAAATTCTTTTGCCATCCAACCAATGCATAAAATCATATTTCTGAGAAAGTTAAATTTTATAATTATCAGTCTAACATTAAAATCTACACCTATTTGCCCCGTATTCGTAAAGTACAGTCTCAACTGTAAAATTCAATGTTTTCTGTTACAAATCTAGTCCAAGCGTACATAAACTAATAGGTTTTATGTAATTTTCTTAATTTTTTATATAATTTGATGAGATTAAATATTTACTTAGGTGAACATTTGAATAAGTATCACAGCGATAATTAATCCTGTTTTGAAATTACGGCTTTTACAAACTTACTATCAATATTCTTTCTTACTCATATACTATTTCGATATTCTCAATAATTTAAAATGCACAGTGAAGGCTTATAATTACTGTAAGTAAGTTTATGATTTCAAATCAAAATTCCTTGTATAAGATAAAATGAAAGTAGTGTAGCAAGATATTTCAGGTAAAAATAAATACAAATAGGTAATCGCCGGGATAAGATGTTTCTGCAAATAAAAAACAATTGCCCTGGGCCATTTAGTGCTTAAAACTTTCACTCAACATGAGTAATATTTCTATAAACCATAAAATGGTCATTTATTTTAAACTAAGAGTCTCTGTAAACTGTATATAATTGTTTAATTAAAAAAATTATCTTGAAACTAAAACATGCTTTAGGTTAATCATATACTTATTATCTTAAAACTAATTTAAATCATACCGCTACAAGAAACATCTGTAGTACAAACTAAAAAACTATGTATTATTTATCCAGGTAAATGTAGGATTAATAAAACCACTCTAGCACTTAAATATAGTAGAAACTTTTCAGGCTTTGCTCTGTATAAGTAGTTTATCTAAACATACATCCCTCATATGCATTTTCTACACCAATAAAGTTATTACTGACCATCAAATCATGTCAAAATCATAATTAGTTGATCATTATTTCGCAACTTATTACTTATGAAACACCCAGCCCGTTGTTGCTCTCTTAATGTTCATTTTAGTTCTTATTTACATTTCATAGTAAGTAAAGAAGTAATACCACTGACACCATATAAAGTAGTGCCTTAGTGTAGTCGATGCCATAAAAAATCTATTATATTCAGGACGATCTTGGATATAATTTCAAATGAACATATATAAAAATGTATCTACAGAAGTAAGCACTTCGCGTTTATTTTTAAATCCCATGTAACTCACTATATATCAATAATATTTCTTCTTATTATATCTATTACTGCAACTCACAAAGGTGACTTATTGTGTGTATATACTGTAAAATCTGAGACTCCGGTCTTAAAAATTACTTTATGATAATCCTCAGAGACAAGATTTTAACGGATCTCAACGATAATGACTGTGAATTTTCACCATTCATATGAACATATAATTATATACTTTCTAGAAAGGATTCATTATCCGTGTAGAACATAAAGCTTATGTCTTGTTTAATCCTAACTGTAAGCAGCTTTAATATATTGATTTATTTTATCTCCATACAACTTACCTTATAAATATTCTTTAGTACTAATCCGTAATATGTATTTTGTTTCAGTTTCAGTTTATCTCAGTTATATATTAAATGCTCTAAGAAAATATTGATAATGATTCCAGGTAACTTATCATGAATACAAAGTTACGAAACAAGAACTCTTGATTAGAGTACATGTTTCCTGATTAGAGGAATTACTATTCCCCCTGATCCTCTTATTTCTCTTGTGGTAATAGAATATTTTACACAAAGTCTTTAATCTTGAATAACGTGTTGACTTTATAAAAGCAAATTGACATTAATCCATACTTTCATAATATATGTATTGAAAGCAGTGCATAAAAACTTAACTCTATATCAGCACTGAGTGTAAATCGTTTAATTATTTTATTCCACTAATAACAATACAAAATTAAATAGGTTTCTTTTTAAATACAAGATTATTTTATTCTTGTTGTTTTCATTTATTGTGTAAAATGACATATATTACGTATTTATTTGTATGACATAGAGGTGTAATATAGTAGTTTTTTAGTGGTAATGATCGATTTACATATATTACGTATTTATTTGTATTAAATAGAGGTTTAATATAGTAGTTTTTTAGTGGTAAGAATCGATTTAGGTGATACTGTTCTTTTCTAATATACTTAATGTAATTACATTCGAATTACATTAATTAATAAAAAAATTATGGTTGCCTGTAAAGTCGATTTTACGGGCGAAGATTTTACGTGACAACGTCTTTTTCTCGGTAGAATATTTATTGATATGAATATTATTAAATTGCACAATAGGAACAAGGAATTGAATGAAAATAAGAATTGCACAAATTTTAACTATAGAAATATATTTTGTTTACTAAAACATTGTACATAATTTGAAAATTAATTAAAATTTGTTATTGTAAATGGTAAAGTTGAATAAAACATTTACTAAAATTGGAATTTGAAATTCTTGCTAAACACAGTTAAATTCTAACTCCGCGCGTGGTGATTGGTCGGTTTAGTTCGTTTATTTGGTCGCACTGTTATGACAGGTTAGAGGTTATAATTTGTTATTTTAAATGTTTGACTAGCAATACGCGCTGTTTCTTCTCAATCGACTGAATTACGATTGATTGCAGAGTGATTTAAACTAATAATTTACTTAACACTATCAACATTTGTCAATAGTATGACATAACCTATAAACTCAGTTTCTCAACTTTTGTGTCAATCTAACAATTAATCAATCAATCATAGTTTACGATAATGAAATATCAGTGTACAATTATTTACCTTTATTGTTGTAGTTGTTGTAAATGACGAATCTAAGCACTCCACATTTTCACGAATAAACATAGTTATCTGCTTTATCCCGTGCGGCGGACCCACGTTATCTGCTTTATCCCGTGCGGATCCCGTGCGGCGGACCCACTGGACGGGCATCGTAACGTTACCGGGCGTTACACTTTTTCATGAGTGACTCCGAGCCGCAACCTAATTTAAGACGTTGTCACGTCAAAAATCATGTTTTTACGTATACAATGTAAATCGCAATAAAATATCAGTTAGTAAAACAAGTTAAAATATTTAATATACGTATATATTATATTCTTTTCAATAGCATAATTTTAATTTCTAACCGAAATATGTTAAATTTACAATATAAATTCCAATATCTATCCATGAGTTTTAATAATTATAAAAGTTTGTATTATACTTATAAAATATACAGACTGATTTTGTAAGAGGATACCATACGTGACATGGTAATTTGACCTGCTCTTGTTATTATAAGAAATTTATAAACCAGGAATTCATAAGGTTTTACAGTAGTTCTGAGTAACATTTAATTTATGTAATATAAATAAACTAAATATTTCGGCAACTAATTATGAATTATGATTATTATTATGATTGTAAATTTACAACTCTGCAAAATTGCAATATCTAATTGCAATAAACCCACGGGCTTAAGCCAAATTTAGGCCTAGCCTGAAGTAATGTGATAAACAATCTCAGGTTAGAATCCTAAAGAGTAGAGGAGGTTTTTTAGTGGGTAAACCTGTTTTTAGGGGAGTCCCACACTACAGGCTGGCCACCTGCGTGTGGTAATTGCATTTTTCCTACCTCTCCCTCAAAAAAAAGATTGCAATATTTGAAATAAACTTTTCTACTTTAAAAATATTTTTAAATGGTTAATAGTAAGAAAAGTTATCTAAAAAATTAGTACATAACAAGAAACCATTATTTTATTGAAGATACACATAAACACGTATTTCATTGTAAACATTTGGTGAGTACACAAAAGTTTAAAATGTCATCTATGGGGGGACAACTGGAATGGCCATCTAACCTAATATATTTACAAACACGTTATAGCATAATATTAGTGAAACGAATAAAAATCACCAATTTTCAAGAAACAATATTGTTTACAATAAATCTGATTTTGTTTCTTTTATCGAAAGTCAAAACAAACTGCTTTGTGTTGAGCGATGTACAGCGGAATAACATTTACAAATTTAAGAAGAAATAGTTCTTTATAATTCTACAAACCTGTTTTTAAATGTTTCGTAAGGTTATCATTCCACCTGTTCAATATTTTATTTCTGCACTGTGTGTGGTATTTATAAAATGTAAATTATACTACTTTACAAAGATAATTGACGCCAATGTTTCAAAAAATTAATATTAAATTATTCTAACATATATTTACTTGTTCATTTCTTTCTTGTCCTAAAGATATTTTATATCTACTGTTTCCATGTGCTAGTAATATAAAATTATTACCAATAATTACATACATTATGTTTATTACTATAAAAAGCTATCTTATCATTTAATTAAGTAAAAAATCGTTATTAAAACAATGATTAGATAGAATCAAATTTGTGTAGTGTTAAGTTTTTACTTCGAGTAGCTGCTTTAAACACATCAGTATGTAACACGACAAACTTAGGTATTACGTGCGAACGTAGGCAGAACAATTTCAAACAATGTTTCGTAATACATTGTATAATTCCCTTCGATATTTTTATAGTAAAATCTGCGAGGGCTAGCGTTTTGTTTATTTAATTCATAAATATGTACACTTTACAAGGCATAATAATTATACCTTTAACACGTGGACATAATTTTATAAGTTTGATCATTATATATTTAAAGGGCAGATATTGTAATTTGTAAAAGATTCACAGAATTTGTAGACATAACGAAACAATCACATCTCTTTATCGTCTTCCGTTAGAGATATTTGCTACCAGAGAGAATCAGTAAGCAGAGATCAGAGTGTAATTACACCGGTTTGCCGACGAGAGATCGGAGTTCGCAGCTGCTACTCATATCCGTACGTGTTTTGGTGAACTTTACTCGTACCGCTATTATTAATGTTGTTCAAAACTAGAACTAATAGACTATATTATTTATAATTCGAACTATATTGAAAGTTATATGTTAGATTTGTTCAAGCAACTGCAAATATATATGCTAAATTAAAGGGCGTATCAATAAACAGCTATTTATTAAAATTGGGAGATCTCTTTTAAACATGTGCTAAAAAACCAAAAACCTTTATTTCAGAGATGTATCTAGTTAACTAAAAATATTTAAATTAAATATTTTCTGAAAACTTTAACGTTCTATTTAGATATCTATATTGTGTCAAATAAACGCGGCCTTTTTATTTGGAGAAAGAAGATTTCTCTAAAGTACTTGGGAAAATTCAGTAAATGACTTTAGGAACTATTTAAAATCAGAATATAGAGTACATTTCACTCATGTGATCTATAATTCAACTATTTAGTGGGAGTACTTTAACGTGTACATATATATTAATAAAATTAAATTAAATCTTGTGTGGTATAAGATAATAAGATTTTATTGAACGTCATATCCAACCTAATAAATAAACAAAAAGAATCAACTACTCAAATACTAATAAATAAGATACACAGTTTGAACATTTTTTATTTTATTTCCTTCATATAGCGTCTACTACAAGTTACTAATTTGTAATGATTTTTTTTTATTCGTTTTTACTAAAATACTGATTCTATACTAAAATTTAGACACTACTATACTCACCCCCCCCCCACCCCCCCCCCCCCCCACCCCCCCCCCCCCCCACCCCCCCCCCCCCCCACCCCCCCCCCCCCCCACCCCCCCCCCCCCCCACCCCCCCCCAATTTTATTTTTAACATCTAGAAGTAGTGTTTTTATGTATATTTGACACAATTAAACATATAAGTAAACTTTGAAAATCGAGTATTCATAGTCATAGTAACTCAGCGGTATCCAACCCTATGCGGCTTCGTCCATTCCGTATAGTCTATAGAGTTTATATGTTTACCAACTACCAATAAAGTCGTTTATGAGCAGTTAGTTATGGTGGGCTTAGGTTTGGTTATTAAGACTTTATAAAACTAGTCTAACAAAATGTGATGTATACGTAAAATACAATTCCGAGCATTTATCGTCAATTACTAGTGTTTATGGTGTATAGAATATCTTCAAAAGCTATCATTAAAAAAAAAAATAAAAACTAAAATGCGTTTTTTTTATATATTGTACTACCATAATAAATTATATACATTATTTTATAGGCTTTAAGTTAGTATATTATGTGTAATATATAGGGTTGATTCAAAACTAAACGGCAATCTCTCGAGAGCTAAAAACAAGTAAAAAAGTTCATATAACCATATGCCCGGAAACGCTTCGTTAGCGAGTTTACGCATTAGCGAAAGATTTCGCCCGGATTTCAGAACCCTTGGTGATGTCAGGCCGTATAAAAATGGTAAAGGTAGTTACAAAGATACAAATACGATTGTTTTTTTATGTTTTTATATCTTAAAAATGTATTAAAATTCGTCCCAGAGCTGTAAATTAAAGCAATACTTTCAGAGATATCTTACGTAAAACACAAGAATTGGTGCAAAGAAACAACACATAATTTTTGTGTTTAACGTAAGATTACTTCCATAAATGTTTAATTAAAGGTCATTGTTTTCTTAAACAGATTTGTAGAACATTTAATTCTGAAAAGATTCATGTGAATTACTTAGGAAAAAAATTAATAATAGGTATTGAAATTTAGCTTTATTTAAAAATAAAACAGTCGCACAAAAATGCATATTCTTATCTGCATAAAATATTAACTAATGTTTAGGTTGTGAGTAACAGCTGATCATTTATTCAACACTTTTTATCGTCATATTTTCTTTGCAAAGGTTGGCAATATCAGCTGATCAACAATTAAGTTCATGAAGTAATATTTGAATAACCTTTATGGAGGTTTTTGTATTGTGGCGTGTGAAGATTGTATTTTGTGGAGATCCTGTGATTATTTGGAAAATATTTTATACAAGTGTATAAAATATTTTATTAAATATTTATTTTTAAAATATTTTATTAAATATTTTTATAAAAGTGTATGTAATTATCTTAGTAAATAATGGCAGATAATGTAAATGGTATGTATTCGTTTCAAGAGTATACGGACATGATACTGAATTTACGGCAAAGTTAACAAGAATGGTTTAGCTGCAGTTCAGGAATATCGTGATACTTTTCCACATCGAAGAACACCTGATCGCAAAACATTTGAAGCTGTGGAGAGACGTCTTAGAGAAACTGGTAGCTTTAAACCAAAGCGAATAGATACTGGTCGTCAACGTAGCGCAAGGAACTATAATAATGAACAAGCAATAATAAATGCTGTAGAATTATCACCAACCACAAGCACCAGACGAATTATCACGTCAGTTAAATATTTGCCAGTCAAGCGTATGGCGGACACTTCATGAAGCACAAGTTGTACCCATTGCATATAAACACGTGTTCAAGACTTATTACCGCAAGATCTTAATAAACGGAAGATGTTCTGCCGCTGGTTAAGAAGAAATTGTTTACGACATCAGTATTTTCTTCGGCGTATTCTCGTTACTGATGAATCCTGTTTTACTAGAAATGGAATTGTAAATTTTCGTAATACCCATACTTGGGCGTACGACAACCCACAGGAAACTGCGACGAGGCATTTTCAACATACATTTTTCAGTCAATGTATGGCTTGGTGTTCTGGGTGATAATTTGATTGGTCCACTTTTCCTCCCTAATCGACTTAATGGAGTAGCGTACCAAAATTTTTTAAGAACAAACCTGCCTACCCCTCTTGGAAGATATTTCTGTTCAAAACAGAATAAATGCATGGTTTATGCACGACGGAGCACCTCCACATTTTTCTAATGATGTGAAAAACTATTTAAATGATACATACGGTAGACAATGGATTAGTCGAAATGGACCAGTAAAATGGCCACCACGTTCTCCTGACCTCACGCCAGCAGAACTTTTTTCTTATGGGGTTGGATGAAGTCAATTGTTTATTCAAAACGGATTAACACCATAGAGGAGTTACGTAATCGCATTACAGAGGCGGCAGAAACTATCAAGAATGCTCCAAACGTTATGAAACGCGCTAGAAAAGAGTGGAGTTCGTCGTGCGAAAACGTGCATTGCTAAACAACGGAGGACACTTTGAGCAACTATTATAGGTGATTATTACAGTTTTATAAAGGTAAATACATTTTATGTTAATGTTCAGTCTAGAATAAATGATCACCTGTTACTCACAACCTAAACATTAGTTAATATTTTATGCAGATAAGAATATGCATTTTTGTGCGTCTGTTTTTATTTTTAAATAAAGCTAAATTTCAATACCTATTATTAATTTTTTTCCTAAGTAATTCACATGAATCTTTTCAGAATTAAAATGTTCTACAAATCTGTTTAAGAAAAAAATGACCTTTATTTAACATTTATGGAAGTAATCTTACGTTAAACACAAAAATGTGTTATTTCTTTGCACCAATTCTTGTGTTTTACGTAAGATATCTCTGAAAGTATTGCATTTACAGCTCTGGGACGAATTTTAATACATTTTTCAGATATAAAAACATAAAAAACAATCGTATTTGTATCTTTGTAACTACCTTTACCATTTTTATACGGCCTTACTTCACCAAGGGTTCTGAAATCCGGGCGAAATCTTTCGCTAGGCGTAACTCGCTAACGAAGCGTTTCCGGGCATATGGTTATATGAAACTTTTTACTTGTTTTTAGCTATAGAATAAGCTCCCGAGAGATTGCCATTTAGTTTTGAATCACCCTATATATATATATATATATATATATATATAAAATAATAATTTATATATAAGAAATAGCCTTAGGATGTAAGTAATTGATCAAGCAATTCATCCAGGCCTTTAATAATGTAATGACTTTAAATAAGATATAGTGTGATTCTTATTACACTTTACTCATGATTGATACTGAACTCAATTATAACCAAGGTACAGGGCCTCCGGCTATAACAACATCGTTGTTATTAAGTTGTTCGAAAGGAAACTTTACATATTGATTTTATCGATTGATAAAAAATAAAATTCTAGCCCAATTACATATCAATAGAGGAAGTAAAACCCTGCGAAGGTAGCAACTAATAAAGCGACAGATCTAACATACCTAATCCAAATTGTAAATGCTTATTCTAAAGTTTTCTGCTAACACAGGCTGACATTCGATATAAGGAAGTTCTGGGACAAGTAGCAGAACCATAAGGTTAACACAATTATTTTGTTTGTAAATGGTGTTTTGTTGTACATGACACAGCGATTGCGTAAATAAATTCATTTTAAATTTATATCTCCATATATTAATGAAATATTAGATGTAATGACGTAACTTAAATCAAGAAATTTGTTTAGTTAGTTGATGTAAATTTACTTCCTTTATCCCCTTTCAAGGAACCGGTGTGTGACAAAGGCGAGATTGCATTACATTTCCTGTTTGTACGTAGAAGTGTCTGTAAATAATATCGCTACATATTCATATCCCCTTTCGGATAGCAGTAACATCTTACGGGCCACCGTGCCATTTATGGCAAAAAACACATTAATATTATTTCATTTGTTGGTATAATGCCGCTAAATACCAGAAATCTTACACTTCAACTGGAAATAATTCAGCACAATGCTGATTCATCTTCCATGTATTCCACATTTATAACTGTAAAAAAATATTGCAAATGGTTAAAGATTCAAGGCCAGGGTATGTTCTTATCTTTAACATATGCAGGGTCTAAAATCGAAAATACAAAAATTCCTCTAAACGATTGAAACTGAAATAATTACATAAAACTACTATTTTTGACATTTACTATTAAATATTTTACAGTATTTACGAATGATATATGTCTATGGTAATTTACTGAAAGAAAGGAGATTATTTTATTACTCAGCACTTTTTAGATCTTGAAACACCCGTTGGAGTACTGCAATGTAAGTAAGATCTCTTGTCAACCCCTCATCAATAGAAAACTCGTGAGGACAAACAGTGGGTCCCAAATCGTAACCTTGGACCTAGTGTCCGCCCCTTAGAAGTAGGGTTAAATGTCCCAAGAGTATTGTGGCTTGGATCAACAGTCCGTTAAATTGGATGACCGCGGCTTCTAAGACCTATGGCGTCCCATTTTAATTTTTAAATAATTTAAAAATATTATAAACAGATTTAGGTAGATACATTTTTCTACTAGAGTATCTATTTGTGTACTAGTTCGTAAAAAGTTTAGTATTATTTGTAAAGTATTATTGGGGTTAAAAGTAAGGAAGGGCCTGTGGCCCTATTTTTGTCTCTATAATCATGTAATAATGAATAAATTATGACTATGACTATATTGTGTGTTAAAGACAATATAATCTTATCAAATATTCGTTTAGTGTGACCTTGTATATATAATCTAACTAGCTTAGCAGCTATATTTACCACTATATACTTTGTTAGAATTTTTAAGTTTGGGAAATGACATCTGTGATATTCTATTTTATAAAATTGTATATAAGTAGTTGTATAAGGAGATGTTGACTTGAAATACAAAGAAGTACCTAAATTTTAGACTCAAGAGTATAAGTTTTAAAGACATTTACAGAATTCTGAATAAATTATTTCCTACAAGAAATAAACTTTGTATGGATTGTTTTTCGAATATCACGCAAAGGGAATTTTGTTTCTTTAAAGTTTGATGACTCTTGGTTTGGTTTTGTATCAGAAACATTCAAAACTTTTAATACTTCTTACATTTTGTAAACAACAACTACCAACTACCAAGTATTAGAGAGCTCCAGAAGCGGAGACCGTAATTTATCATTGTTATGAAGTGTTTACAACAAAGTTTGTACGTTGTTGTAGATCTTGATTTAACCCCAAGAAATGACTTTGCCATCCACTTATATATTTTTTAATATTTTAATTTATACAGCATATTAGCAATAATTTTCATTATAATAATTGTTATACTATTTGAAAGCCTATAATATTAACAGAGAATGATCAAAAGTCTATCAAATTTAAATGCCAATTTTTAAAAACTTATATTTGGAATCAATTTACAGTTTGACACTGTTGTAGTATACCTAAATGGTTAAGGTTAGTGAGCAATACATCAAATAATGATTGTAAGATTTATTTAATGAGATATATGTAATGACGATAACATGTTACACATTTGATAAACATTTTTATAAACCACTTCTTTATAATTGTTATGTCATTAAAATGGTATAAATAATCTAGGGGTCGAAAGCCAGTCTTGGCTGTATAAATACACAGTATATGTTTTCTTAAAATCGGTAAAGCAATTTTAGCCTAAAAAAATATCGTCATCAATATATGAACGCAAAATAGAACGATGAGCAACTCAATTATATGTTATATGGAATAAGAAACTCACCCATGTAGGGCTCTTTATGTGGTTATCTGAAGCTGAGTTCACATTTATTTACGTGTGT
This sequence comes from Homalodisca vitripennis, assembly GCF_021130785.1. Classification (NCBI taxonomy): domain Eukaryota; kingdom Metazoa; phylum Arthropoda; class Insecta; order Hemiptera; family Cicadellidae; genus Homalodisca; species Homalodisca vitripennis. The sequence goes on from NC_060208.1 coordinate 140,639,373, forward strand.
TACGGTTAGTTGTTATTAGGTGTTTGAAAGGAAATAAAAACATTATTTCATAAAAATATATATTTTTAATAATTTTATAACCTGTTTTGACTTCCAACGAAATTATCGTTGCTGAGGACTGTTATCTTCCTATTCATATTTTCATATTCATATCTTCCTATTCCTTCATATTTTAGAAAAACATACATTTGTATGACGCTCTGTTCTGAAAATTAGTAAATAAGTACAAAACTTTGTCTGTGCAATATTTTTTTATTTATTAATATACTAAAAATATGCACTTTTGTCGGCTAGATAACATATTGTATTAAAGGATAGGTATAGATAGTAAACAGAAAGGTATAGTAAACCAAAACACACAAAAAATTAGTTGTCGTGAGAGGGATCTCAACTGACCATGAGGTAACAGAGCTCAAATCTGTTACCTACTACGAGTCACATGTGCCATAAACTTTTAAATCAACCTTAGAAGGGTTAAAACCACTGCAGTAATTTATTTGATTATGTACAGGATTTATGATGTGGCCATGCACCCTAAATTCTACAATACTGTGTTTCCACAGTACTGTTTCATGAAACGTTTGTGCATGGATGGATTGTAAGAAAATACAATCTTTCTCAGATACGACTTTATTCAATTTATAACGAGTACGTAGTCAAACGAAGCCTTTAAACTACTTTGAGAACCGTTAATGTCGGTATCATCAACTCCATACTCTATCGTATATTTATAGTTACGGCTCCTTAGTCATGAAGTTCGGATTCTACCCACTTTCCTTCCGACTCACTTTCAACCTGTCAGGTGAATTTTACTCTAACACACTTCTGGATTCTTTAAACACTCTTACTCTTTGCCAAATTTTTTTATCTAATCGCACATCACCACCATAACTGGGTAGAAAGTGTCTCTGAACCGTAACAACTAAGCCAATTTCTGTGAGCTATGTGACAAATTGTGACTTTTTATAAGGTGTTGTCATTGCACTGTCTAACTAAGTGAGTATTAGTTACGCTTTTTCAAAATTTCACAGAAAGACTGACAATATTCATGGATCATGGAAAACCTTTCAGGAAAAAGAATAAACTTAAGCTATTGACTTTAGTTTCTGTATATAAATTCTTTATGGAATCTCTTAGTTTATATTCAGATAATTATTCATTTTCCATGCATAATTTGCATTTTATGTAAATTATTATAATATTTTACAGTTTCTGTTTAAAAATATGAATTTTAAATCATTACGTTATATTGAAAACAATTTTAATACGTAGTATATTTTTCTTCGTATATATTTCAATTTGCCACCACCTTACCTTATGGTAAAGGATTAAAATCAGTAGTCTCTTGGCTATGCTGCAAGTGAAGCTGTTTCTTATGAAGATATAGGAAACGTATTCTGTTACGAATATAAATATGGAGTTTTAATTAGAAACAAGTCATAAGTTAAATGTTCATTCGCATTATATATGTTCGCGTATTGTTTAGAGAAGCGGAAAAGCAACTTATTAGGCGATGACAAATTATAACATATAACTTTCATTTTTTCTCATCATATTGCAAGAGTAAATGTCAAAAAAGTACTCCAAACAAATGATCTATGCTGCCACCACAGCTGAAACATTTCCTTGTACATGACGTAACAAACGAATATATTGAATGTTGTTTGTTTGGATTATTGAATTACTAACTTTAAAGACCATATACTTAATAGTCCATTGGTTCATGTCCTTTTGGATTCATATGACTTTATATATATATATATATATATATATATATATATATATATATATATATATATATATATATATATATATACTAATGAATATTGACTATTATCACTTTTACGCCTAATATTTTAAATGTATAAAAATTAGTAATATAATTTCCTACAAAATTCCCATAACTATATTCTGATTAATTTTAACTTTTATTTGTTATGTTAATAATAACCTTGATTTATACAGTTAACTCACAACTCTTCTGTGTCTACAGATATGTACTGCCGTTTTTTTTGTTATTGTAGATGTATTACCTACATTCCTGTAACTATCCTCGGATCTGAAAACATTAATGTTATATTTCTATTATTTATCTTTGTATTTCTAACACTATTATACCATGCCCAAACAACTAGTAAACAGTCTGTAACTTTTGTTAGCATGTGTAAAGCTATGCACGTTTATCTAGTTAATCACTAAATAAATCACCAGAGCACTTAGGCAGTGTGAACACTTATTTTATTAGCTTAACTGAGTTGTTCCTAAAAGCCCATTACGTGTAGCAATATTTGTGTTTGTATTTCATATCGTAATACCCCAATTTCACTCACATTCGCTTCCATTCTTATTTGAAATTATTTAGTTCAAAAACAAAAATTAAGTGGTCATGTTGGTTTCATTTATATTTTAATCCCAATAAATGTGTTTCGTATGACTTTTCAATCAACGAGAAAAGATCTAATTAGTTTTCCTTTTACCTGGGGTGAGGCTGATTCGCTGTAGCTTACTTGGAATTAGGCATGAATCTTAATTTTTATTTCTAAAACACAAGACCGATGCAAGAATTCGATAACAGGCATGCATTACATGGCATTTGGCTGAGCGTTAGCTAACATTTTTATATCACTGTTACAGGTAACCATTGACAACAAGAAACTTACACAATGAATAAATTCTTAAAACAAAACTGAGTTCAGTTATATATAATTTTTACATGAAGTAGCCTAATGAAATGAGGAAGACTTGAACTTTTACGTATAACCTCAGCAAAGCCTGTTACGGTGGTTTTCGTAATCCTAAATAATTGTGCTATAGGGGTTTTTAGAGTTTGACCTATCCAATTTTAGAGGTTTGGCAGCTCTTTTGCTGGTACTAATTTTCAACGTGATGCTAGACATATCGCATTAAATATTTTTTATATTCACCAGGTTTTTATGTTGAAAATTATAACCTTAATACTTATATAAGTATTATTTAATAAGTAAATTTTTATATTAATACACTTACAACTGTAATAAGTCAGCAATATGTCTTTTTGTATTTCATTAATGCTTTGAAACACAAGTTACTATATTTATTTCATATTTTACGAAATATCTTGTCTGGACTAATGACTAGGAAGTTACAAAGTATTTCTGGATTTCATATGTTTGTTCGTTTTAACAAAGATTGTTTTATGAATAAAATCAATATTATTGTTGTTAGGCTATAAATATAAAATGTGTTGTATATTAAATCCTCTTAAAATATAATTATATATGTATTGCACAAAACAAAACATGAAGTTGTGAGCTGTAATATTAATACATTTATGAATACGAAAACATTAAGTGGTGGAATATGCACTATAAAGTATAATAGTATATTTATAAGCCATTTTAAAACCAATAATATCATGATAGGCATCTAGTAGGCCAAAATATGATTATCATTTAATTTTTAGGATTTTCAAAATATATACAAACACTCATATTAAAATTATGCAGTAAATAACGAGGTACTATATTAAAATTGGAACTTTACAATTAAATATTGATAATATCGCCACGGAGTCAGAAAAAATTACATTTAGAACGGTAGAATTTACGTGCACAATAGGTTCCAAATCATAGGCGGGAAGATCTTTTTACTGATGGAGGAATTTAAATGCGTCGAGTGAGCAAGCGTATATGAGTACTATTGCCCATTTTCGCAATTCAGTTAACCCATATGTAAGAAAAGTAAGGATAGTTATACATTTTACTGTTAAGGAATTGCAAGATGTTACTTCCTAATTAAATACCATACTTAAATCGTTATAAAAATTATCTTTTTAGACAACAAACCTAATGAAAACTTATAATTTACTTTACCATGTGAGTAAGCAAAAATACATAATAATGCTTAGCTAGAACACAAGCTTTTTAATATAATTTTGGGAGTTTTTCCTACATTTTCAATATAATTATAAATAATGATTACTTATATCTTCTTGATAATAGTATAAAAAAACATTTAAATGTTTAGATACATTGGCAAAACAATATAAAACACGGATTACTGTTCAAATATTAGAACAGGGTACGTATCTAAAAACGTATCTAAGGGTACAAATAGCTCTGACGATGCAGTTTTGTAGTATTGTGGAATAAAGTAAATTAACTATTTCTCGCTCACATTACTATTTTATAAATTAAGAAGAAAGTAACAAGGTCATAGCTTTTCCTTTACTGTTGTATGTAAACTGTTAATATTTTAATATGTAAACTGTTAAAAACTTTATACTAAAACTGAAAGAGAAAACATACATAGTATACTACAATATGTAAATGAGATTTCAACTTAAAATGTTTATAATGTAATGTGGCTATGACCCTGTATTATTAATACAGCAGTTGCTTATTACATTTACTTTACTCGCCCGTAGTAAAAAGGTACATATTAACCAATTTTAAATTTATTAGACAACATAAAGCCCTTGTCGTATACATGCCATATTCCCAGTTACAAGGCCGAACTTGTGACGTTTTGGTTAAGGGTCTCATACTACAATTACTGAGCCAATTGCACAGGCTAATATAAGAAAGCTTAAGCTAATAGTTAAAGTGATATTATTTGATAGTTGACTATGAATTTTACAGATCTCACTTCTAAATTTCTCACTTCTAAATTATTCACTATATTTTAAAACTTCAGTTTTAGGGGATGCCAAGATAGGATGAGATGGCATGGTTAATGACTCCGGTAAAGCGGCTCCTATAAAACTTCCTTGTCAAACTTGAATTGCCTCCTTATTACGGCTTTTGTAAGTTTCAGCTCCCAACGCTTTAATCTAACATAGATTCTTTTTGAAGTGGGTACCTTAGGGATTGTCATATCAACTTCCCCAACTCTATTATTTAAAACTTTAGCATAGTGACATCACAAGTTTTTCATGAGTTGATAATGGAGATGGAAATTGTTGCTGTTTAGCGACAACGCTCTGCGACGTTACTCTTCCAAATAAGCTGCTATAATTGATTTGTAAACAGATTTCTGGCAATCAACTAATTATGGTCATAGCACAAATTATGTTCTTTTTTACCCCGTTTCCCGAATACCAGCTGAAGAGCTTCGAGTCTGCCGCTTTTGATGGTTTCCAGTCCAAGCTTCAAGCTTACTACAGCCGAAAACGAAACGGTAAACTGCCATATGTATTACATTATTACATGATGTAAATTATTATATTATATGTCAGGCCTACCTGGGAGCAACGGTCTTGATACTTACGGTTTTTACAATTGCCAAAATCCTTTATTCTTAAAGCCAGTTTTTAGCGAAGAGGTTTTAAAAATAATTAATAAATAAAAAATAAAAAGTCAACTGGATATGATTTTATTTCTGTGCAACTTAAAAAAAGTGTTAGATTCGTTATAGCAGAGGTTATAGCAGCATTAATAGATTTGAGTTTTAGGAGTGGTGTTTTGCCCAAGTAAACTGAAAGAGTCAATTGTGCCCATTCATAAGAAAGGCTCGAAAGACCTAATTCAACATTACAGACCGATTGCTCTTTTATCTGTAATATCCAAGATTATAGAGAAATGCATGAAAGACAGGTTGATTAATTTTTTAAACAATAAACAGTTCTTCAGTCCTAATCAGTATGATTTTATCAAAGGGAAAAACACAGAAGGAGCTATATTAACATTTGTTGAACAAATTTTACATTAGTTTTAATAACAACTATACAGTAGCTGGAGTTTATATTGATTTTTGTAAGGCATTTGACCTGGTTAACCATAATACTTTATTAAAAAAACTAAAACTCTTAGGAGTAAGAGGTAACACTTTGAACTGGTTTGCAGCCCACCTTGAAAATCGATAACAGAAAGTTAAAATATCTAACGCATTCATTGACGCGAAGATTGTTAATATAGGAGTCCCTCAATTCTCGGTTCTTGGTCCAACGTTGTTTATAATTTTCATAAATGACTTGCTGAAATTACCATTAAATGGAAAAATCATAGCGTTTGCTGATGATATTGCGATTATATATTGTGAAAAAAACAATGGTAAAACATCTGGACCTATATTAGAGAAGATTTTATAAAAGTGGTGTGAAAATAACAGAATGGTCTTGAATGCCTCTAAGACTAAGTTTATTAATTTTGACTTAAAATGATACCAATTCAATAATGTGCTAACATTTCATAGATTAGATTGTCAAGCTATTTCAACTTGCAATTGTGAAATTATCGATCAAGTTAAATTCAATATTTAGGAAAAATGATGAAAAACTGAGCTGGAAACCGCATATAAACAGCATTCAATTAGGTTTAAGAAGAAATATCAGAAGTTTTTATTTTTTAAGGAAGTTTATTGATGATAAATAAATTAAAACACTTTATTTGGCACTGATCCATTCTAAATTGAATTATGGTATAGAAAATAGGGGAGCTGTTGACAATAAAACCATACAACCGTTCAATGTAACACAAAACCACTTCATAAGAATAATTGCAAGAAGGAAAGGAAAGATATGAATCTGCACTACCTATTTATAAATATCTACGAATAATATCACTAAAACATTTAATTTTATTCAAAGTATTAAAAACTTTTCTATGAGAAAAGTGGAACAGGAACGACAGAGTTTACCAAAGAACAAGAGGTGACATACTGGGCTGTACATGATACCGAAGGTAAATAAGTACATTTTCAAAAAAAGTTTACAGTTTATTGATGATAAATAAATTAAAACACTTTATTTGGCACTGATTCATTCTAAATTGAATTATGGTATAGAAAATAGGGGAGCTGTTGACAATAAAACCATACAACCGTTCAATGTAACACAAAACCACTTCATAAGAATAATTGCAAGAAGGAAAGGAAAGATATGAATCTGCACTACCTATTTATAAATATCTACGAATAATATCACTAAAACATTTAATTTTATTCAAAGTATTAAAACTTTTCTATGAGAAAAGTGGAACAGGAACGACAGAGTTTACCAAAGAACAAGAGGTGACACTCTGGGCTGTACATGAGACCGAAGGTAAATAAGTACATTTTCAAAAAAAGTGTTCCTTTTTTGGGTTCCAAAATTTTTTAATCTATTGCCTTTTCAAATAAAACATTGTAAAAATAGAAAAAAATGAGAATAAATTGAAAAACTGGCTTTTAAAATGTATTAATATGGATAACGTTTTTAAAATTTTAGTTTAGGAATTGGGACAGTGTTATATTAACAGATTTTAATTTTTAAATTTATAGCTAAAAAATTTTATGTTTAAAATAAATTTTTATTGTGGGGTCTGTACACTGCAGATTAACCGCACGATTTACTTGTTAAGATTCGACTGAACATTATACAATTAAGTACAACTTTCAGTTGAGCTAGCCACGCTTACTGGACGCAGTAGCTATATATATCCTGCCAGTACTGATGTCAATTCATGTTAATAATATTTTCTTTATTAAAGGTATATTCTATATATATATATATATATGTGCTTTGTTCAATTCAGTATCAATAGGTACATATATATATATATATATATATATATATATATATATATATATATTTATATATATATATATATATGCGTTTAAATAAGCAAACTAACATATGATCGGAAGACCAAACACCTGTCAAACGACTTTTATTTACGTTAAATTGTATAAATGGCAATAGCCTTATTTAATTTCAATAAACATTGAATCACAAAAAGTACTTGCTCCGCCGGGATTCGAACCCGGATCTCTCACTTGCCGGGTGAAATGTGCTACCATTACACCACAGAGCGCTTACTTTTTTCCGATTCAATTATTTTGTATTTAGCCGTATCTGTCACATATGCGTTTAAATAAGCAAAACTAACATATGATCGGAAGACCAAACACCTGTCAAACGACTTTTATTTACGTTAAATTGTATAAATGGCAATAGCCTTATTTAATTTCAATACAAAATAATATTGTGATTCAATGTTTATTGAAATTAAATAAGGCTATTGCCATTTATACAATTTAACGTAAATAAAAGTCGTTTGACAGGTGTTTGGTCTTCCGATCATATGTTAGTTTGCTTATTTAAACGCATATGTGACAGATACGGCTAAATACAAAATAATTGAATCGGAAAAAGTAAGCGCTCTGTGGTGTAATGGTAGCACATTCACCCGGCAAGTGAGAGATCCGGGTTCGACTCCCGGCGGAGCAAGTACTTTTTGTGATTCAATGTTTATTGAAATTGAATAAGGCTATTGCCATTTATACAATTTAACGTATATATATATATATATATATAAATATATATACATTTTTTCAGATTTTTTTATAGTTAATATTATTTTGTATTATGTTGGTTCAAATAATTTTATTGTATTTTTCTTAATTAAATGTCTGCAATAGAGGTTTGAGATCCATTCTTGACAGCTAAGCATTTTATTGTTCTAATTTCATTTTTTTATTCTAATCTCTCATTTTTTATATTTAACATTTTATTATTTATCATTAAGAAAAATACTGCTAATTGGTGTTTCAAAGGCTGGTTAGTGGATAGTATTAAAATATTTATTTGGGCTGGTTTTTCGTAGATTACAAATTTGCATTAACGTTAGAAATAGTTATAGAAATAAAGTAACTGTTTACTTTGTTGTATTTATTTTGAAAATTTAAATGCTGGCGATTTTAAATTTATGATTGTTAATTATTTTGAACCAGAAGTGTCCCATATAAGCGAAAAAATGAAGTGTCGTATATTATTTCATAATTTTAAGCATGTAGCGTATATAAGTGCTCTATGTCTACTTCCTTTTAAAAATTATTATGTGACTCTATTTTATTACATATTGAGCTTTCACTAAGAAGTCTAAATACCGTGATTTTTTGATTCGTCCACATCGGTCTAAACCGACAGCTTGGTTCAGGGACTCTGGAGCCACAGTTGCTGATGTCTCATCTAAGTTTACAATAGGGTGTTAGAAACGTACAGCCATTTACCACCATACAGCGCTACGGATGAGAAACTCATTTTATACTAAAAGTAAATATTCATTAACTAATCTAAGTATTGAAAAAAAAATTTGTAAGTGAATATATATTACAGTTTTGACGCATAAAAACATCAAGTTACAAAATAATTAAATAGTAAACACAAACAAATTGCTCTGCATTATACATATTTTTCGCAATAAATATGAATACCTGAAATTTTTCTAAAGTTTTTGCTTACATTATTCTTTCTCCTAAATCTCCTAGGCTCAGTTTATATAAAATTATACACTCATAAATTATGTAAATGAGCTGTTACAATACGAAACCATTAATATTTATTCCGTGGATAGAGGCTTATTTGGTAGCCTTTGCTCACTGCATTAAAAACATCCAATAAAAAATAACTTAAATCAGAAAATTATTTAAACGAAACCCCTTTTCCTTAAGTTAAAACATATTTTTAAACTGATTAGTATATACACATCCGTTAAGTTTCTCTGTATTGTTCAAATATACAGCATTTATACTATAAAACACTTAGAGAATATAATATAGACAGCTAGGATATCCACATCCGGTGAGTTTCTCTATATTGTTCATATATATATATATATAGCATTGATCCTATAAAATACTTAAACAAAATAATATAAACTGTGACTGGTTAAGATATCCACATCAGATAAATTCCTCAATATTATTCAAAAATACAACATTGATGCAATAAAATACTTAAACATTAAATTATGCACAGGGAACAAAAAACTGATATGTGTTAATATATATAATGTAAGATTGACAAATCTATAGAGAATGTGTATTGGCTATGCACCGTCACATTTTAAAACAAAACAGTGAATAGATGTTTAATTTAAACAAAATAACAGGTTCAAGATATAAAAAATAATCTGAATTGCTTAAAATGTAATTTTTTGCTTAAAACAATTTTAATTTAATTTATGTTTTAGAAAGAGCTCATAGATGAAAAACTCGAGTTTTACTCAGTCGTAACCATGTGCAGAATATTAAGATTTAAATGGCCTTGTTGTGTATGGCTATGCCATTTTAGTTTGATTACCGATATCTCTTAGTTTGAGATATTTTGGAAAAAGAAGATCGTGAAGAACTGGTTTGAACAAAATTTGAGTTGCTCCTACGTTTTTCCATACGCAACACGTTTTCAAACCTATACATTTAACTTACCTGCCATAATCATCAATATGTAAAATTTGGTCCTATTTAGTACAGTTATCTTGCTATCATCGTCTTATACAATTAGGTACTTCACGGTAAGTTTACGAAAAATTTATATTGTAGACTGTTTCATTTTTAAACTCATTTATAATAAGGAGTGATAGAATCTTGCAAACATGGTAGTGGCTGAATTTTATTCCGTATAAAATTACTTCAGTTTCTATAAATATGTATTCCTACCAATGATATGTCACAAACTGATTACAACCTAATTAACTGCTAACAATAACATTGAAATACATAACCGTACATGTCATGATTCTTTGAAGATAATATATTTACTAGATAACTCCAAATTTTGTTTGAGTCCACATTATCCAAAATTATGCTTTGTTGATATCGTAATACATTAAACTATTTTATCATATGAAGTTGAACTCCGCACGGTAATTTTTATTAAGAAAAACTAATAGCATTGAATTTACGGTAAGTTACTAGATAATTGGCTGGTTTGTAATAAATATAAAAATAATTTATGACAAAAAAACATTTCATAGACTTTTTTATTTCTTTTGACCTTTTATATTAATTATTAACGCTGTAACTAATTAATAATAATAATAATATAATAATAATAATACTTTTGTATAACGTAATGACATAAAATTAACGTATTTTAATTATGTTTTAAAAGAAAAAAAATCCAGCCAGTTCAAGATAATTTGAAATATATGAATGTAGTTTAAATATAATTTCTAAAACACAAGTGTTACATTTAATATGCTTAATTGAATCCAAAACCATGAAAGTAAACTTCCTACAGATTATACCCATATTGCTTTTTAGGTGTTCCAAATTGTCAATTCAAGATTGTTATTTGAGATAATCCCTCATTCAGAAGCTTAACTAGATTTTATAAACTTTATTTAGTAAAATATATACAACCCCAATTTAGCTACTTGATATTCATGAGGAGATAAGTTTATTGCAAAATTCTGTATTTTGATTCCCAAAGGTACTAAACTGGGTCCCCTACTTTATCTGTTAGGACAAAATATTCTTTTTGTTAGCTCAAAGGTTATAAAGAAACAATACAATATCGTATCCCTAAGAGTAACATACTTACGCTTATATTTATATATAATACTTTTGGGACTTATCATTTCTAAATATATGATCAAGTTGTTATTTATTTTCTATCATATCGAAACTCTAAATTTTTCTATAACATTTCGAATATGTTTTATTAATAAAAACAACTTATGTTTATCATACATATTATCTTTTTATTATCGGGACACAAGACTTTGTTCAGTTATTACAAAATTTAGATAGCGTTACAATGTAAACGATATTTTTATCATTATTAAATTGGTAATATACAGTACATAATAATACAAATGCTCTAAATGTCTTATCCCTTTGTTATAACTAAACATATATTGGTGACTATGTAAGCTCCTTTTCAGGTAACTTCCAAATCACCAGTAACTAAGTCTTACCCAGCCTTGTAATACCAGTAGTTAGTTTTAATGTGTTTGTAACTGATATAAGTCGGTTTTAGAACTTCGTATAATCTAAAAATTTCATTTATCGTGCTTGTATACAAGAAATTATATTGGCTATTTAAATTCTTAATATATACATCGCTTAGTGAAGAAGTTGTTATTTTCATAATCATAATTAAAAACTAATCTCATAATAGTCTTGACAGTTAAGCAAATCATCACATATTTGTATATAAGTTAGTGGGACTTTATTTAAAATTATTTGGGTACTAGTCTAGTTAATATTTACCTTCATATTATATTACAAAACCAACTTATATTAAACTTAGTGAAGTGTATTAAGAGTTATTAACTAATCATGATGGAGAACATGAGTTCAGGACTTAAAAATCGCCATCGTACTTACATGTACCCATAATGTTAATATTGATCCTTTATATCAGTATCTACTAATTAACTACATGGTTATAGAAATTGTCCTGAAGGTTGAGAATTTGTATGTTAGTACAATAATGTGCACGTGCACGCGCATGTTCATATCTTGTATTGTACGCTTCTACAGGGTAACCTTAAGGGGAGGTCGCCATAAGCATTAAAAGTACATCTTTGATGTATAACATATGTAATGATGCATAACACAATACAAAATATTACCTAGCGATTTTGGATTGTTTCTGTAAAGCCTTACACACAGTTTGGAGATAGCCAAAAGCACAAAATGATGTAAAAAAATAAAATGTACTCTATGATTTTACCCTGTAAAAAAGCAAATCATTTTATGCTGATGATATAGAAGTTGAGAAGTTGAAGTACATTGGCCAATTTCAGAAAAATATGGCTTACGGCACCTCTAATCTAAATCTAAATGCATCGTATTAGGAGTGAATTTTCCTATTACAAAAGTGTAGGGTAACAAGTTACCAAATTTATCTTTTACAAACCTACTGTTGCTTAGCTGTTAGGATAAATGTAAATTATTTAGAACATGAGACAACATGCTAATGATCGCTGTATTTTTTCCAGTTTATCGAGTAACGAAAAGCCTCAGCATAACCTACCGAATGGGACTTAACTCTTCGTGTAAATGCCAATAGGCAAAAACAACTGTGTGAAGTTTATTCACACACAAACTCAGTGACAGAAGCAGTAATGGTCGACATAAAACAAATTTTCTGAATTGTGAAATTTTAAAAAATAACGAAAAATCCAACTGAGAGTCTAATATTTCCACCAGAGGTTTTGAGGATACAGTACTCTGAAATTTGGAGCAATAGTTCCTGTAAGAACATTTAGTGATTCTGCAATATCAAAGTAAAAAGTGTTTGAGAAGATGGTTGAAGAAGCAAGATAAGATACATAGAATAGATTACAAAACTTGCATGGATAAAATAACAGTAAAAAACCAGAAAAGACTGGAAAAAAACAACAAAAGAAGCTTGAGAGGAGAAAATACTAATTAAAAGGAAAGAATATGACCAAAAGCAGGATACATAGTGACAATATGACGCTGGATTCTTTAAAATGTAAGTTTTGAAATATTCTTTTCTTTCAAAACTTACATCGACATAACCATCTAAATAAAACAGGAACTTTATCAAGTTTTACATATATAATGTTTAGTGCTTAAAATTAACATGTTAATAGCAGTAACAATATAGTGGGAAGTTACAGTACACGAAACTGTTAAAGGAGGCAATAATCTCTGTTGGCTGTAACTGGGATATTGTGCATGTTTAATTACGCAGATCGTTTGTAATAACATTTCACTTAGAATATACTGTTGTTTGTTCCGTAAATATGGTTATTTTATAAGCTGATTGCAAAATTTTAATTAAATTATAAATTCTTCTTACTGTTCTTTACACAAGTTATTTAATCACAACAATAACAATAAATCATAATTAAATACATGGTTTTGTTTTAATAGGTATTTAGTTTTGATGAAGGACTGTTTCAGGAGAACTCAAAATTATGATAAATCCTAATGCAGGAATAGTACTTATTTGAGGATTAGTAGGCAAGAAAATCATATTGTGTGAAAAAAGCAGTTAAAAAGGATAGTACTGATGAATTTCTTCAGTGTGTAGAGTAGTATTCTAAAGTAATATAATATAGGATTGGATTGCACGTTGAAGTATTAAGCATAAACTATTTTGATTGCGCCTTTATCAGTCAATCATAAGCAAGAAATATTTAGGTAGATTCCATCGGTGTAGGTCTTCGTATTTAATGCATAATACACTAAAACTAACAAGCTAAAACTAACAATGGATGGTTAGTTTTTATGAACTATGTGTGTAGGTTTCTGTTAAATTCTTTTACATCAAAACTTATAATACAGGACAATTTTTTTTAGTAATTCAAGGTTATTTGGTGAAAGTAATTTTGTTTATAACTGAAAGAGTAAAATAAGTGTAGGGGATTATAAACTACTTGATTGGCTTCGCATGCAATTGCATAGGTTTGAATGTTTGTGAGCACTTCTGATTCTAATGAATTATATTTCTCGCCAATGTTGAGTTTAAAAATAATAAAAGGCTAGGGATCTTAACAAAGACCATGTTAAATACGTTCGGTACAATAATTTGAATTGTTTACACCTGAAGGCCAAAAACATGTAATTTTCACATTTATAAATTTAACTTAATAAATACACTTATCATACAACTATACTATAATGATGTAAAAATATGTCGATAGGAATGAAAGCAAAAAGAATATGAGCTAGCAACGCAAATAAAAAAAAACACAAAAACGTATTTTATGTCTTCTTTTTCAGCTATTTTTGATTCCATATATCCGCCAAGATGTTTTGGAACTGAAATATTAAGTAAATTATATAAAGCATAAAATGAGATTTATGAGTATTTATTTGTTGTGACGAAAAATGTGACAGTTTAAAAATTTTAAATTAGTCTGTAGCATGATGGTAATATGGGTAAGTGAAGGTAAAGATAACAACGAAGAAAGAGACATAAAAAGGAAAATCAATAAAGATTTCAGATTTAAAAATTCACATTTAGTCAAATATACATAGTGAAAAACGTCCTTAAGAATAAAATAGTATTTCGTATATTAACCATATCTAAATTAACCTTCAATAAAAGGTAACGAAGTATAGAATTCAACAAAACTAGAAACGTTTGAAATTTATTTTAATACCATCTAGAAATGTACTATGACCTTGGTACCTACAGCAATATATAGGACGAAGGATCGATACTTCTTCAATGACCGCACGCTGTTTCCTTCTATTGGTTTCTTAATTTAGCGTACCACCGAGCCAAGAATATGCTGTGATGGCATTTGCTGTACAGTTACGGCTTACCTTCTGATAATGTTGATTAGTGCGTGTCTCTTGTTTAATGTTGTGTTCTATTTTACTTCAGTTGTACGGTTTATGACATATTCGTTTGTTTTTAATATAAAAATATACTCGTCTTATGATTAATATTAACTTTAATCAGTAATAAATGAGATTTTTTTAATTTATAGTTGTTTTGCAAGATTCAATTTGTGTTTAAGCACGTGACAAAAGCAAGAAGAATATTTATCAGTTGTAGTAGATTTGTATTTAAAATTTTGTACTGTAACTTGTACTTATAGCTTAATGTTTACAATCTTTTAATTTTAAATGATATCACCATATTTAAGTTGCTTATTTTAAATTAGCTTAATACGTGTTTATGTTATTACTTAAAATTATTAACACCAAGATTTGCACCTTTGTGAATACCTTTATTTAGGAAAAAGTCGGTTAAAAATTTAAGTATTCATTTATTTAGAGCGTAACTTGAATGTAAACCAGTACTTTTATTTTTTATGTTTGTAGGAAACTAGCACTTACACGTAGCTTCGCTTGCAATTTCTATGCAAAAGATTCCGTGTGTTTGATTGAGTAACTCCCATGGTGTCAATAACACTTCAACTATTTTACACCAATCTGGAGGAGCGTCACAATCATATTTAAAACTGTTCTTAGTGGAAACACATGTGATGTAATGGATGATGACGTGATGGATGCGTATAGAACTTTAAAAATGAAAGTATTTGTTTGTCATACATCAAGTACCCATTGTCAGTGATAATTATTGTGAATATATATATATATATATATTATATATATATATATATATATCTGATAGAAAAAAATTAAAATCTAAAATCACCATCAACGACACTAATACATTTCAATACTTACATTATAAAAGTTGTCACCCGTCCTATACAACGACGGAGTCTCATGATATTTTTTAAATATAATATTTTAGTGTTCAAGATTAAGAAACACTATAATAATATTATTAATAAACTAATAAATGTCATACTTTTATTTTTTATCGGATGTTATGTAGAATATTGTTGTCTTGGGAAAGAAATACAATTAATAAAAGAGGCTACAGATAAGTCTTTTATTTAGATCGTCTGGTAGCCTAGATTAAAAAAAAATATTCTTATGTACTATTACAACATTCTTTAAAGATGTAAGTAAATAGTTTTTCTTAAAATACTCTAATTGTAATGGCTTGGTTATGTATTAAGTTATCAGTGTACAAAATTGTAAAAATATGATTATATGATCATGAATATGTTTCTTTTAGTTTCTACGTCAAACATTTTTTAGCATGTTTTTAAGAGTTTAGACGTTTATTTTATTTATTAATATCTGGAAATTTTGATTATACCTACGCAAACAACTTACCATATTTCGCTTTGTGTTGCATTATATCGTATGAATATATGTGTACTTGTAGTATTGGTTATCTCTGTCTGTATTAGACTGCTAGATTCGTTCGGTGGTACATACACTTCATCAATAAAAATGTCTCTTTCTTTGTTACGTGTAGAATGATGTGATACGGTTAAAAGATGTTGCGGGACAAGACAGTTGCAAGATGCTGATGGTGTTCCATAGAATTTTGATACTGCACTATTGGGAGAAGAATGCACTCTGTTGCAGTTTGTAGTTGTAGGAAAATGAGTTAACCCACTGTTATCATGGTTAAAACCCCCTCCCAAAAAAACGATTCCACTAAATATCAAACAAATGGAGAGCTATCGTATCAATGAATCGAATATTTATATTAGCAGACTCATAAAAAAATAGTAAGATATTATTTTAATAAATCAAAGTGCCTATATTTGGAGACCATATATTTTAAAAAGCCCCTGCGCTGTAATTGTGAATGTAAGAGATTAAAATGTTTCATCAAATTTAATTACAGTCACCAGGGTTAAAATTTGACGTTTTAAAATACTTATATGCGGTTTAGAGGACCTTCATTATTATTATTAATAATAACAGTGTTATAAAACAATTTTTTTAAATTTTAATAACATTTAAACATAAATACTTTGCAACAATTAATAAAACCTAACAGATTGTATAATATTTTTGAACAAAGAAGAATATGTAAAATGTTATAATATTGCTGTGTTTTGATATAATTGGCTAGTTATGGTATTTAATGGATTTTAATGTATGAAAATATTTCCAAAATAGTACACCGAAATAAGTAATATGGACTTTCAGTACTTTTTAAATATAAAAGAACACACCAGCCAGGATAATTATGGATCTTTGTAATAAATATAACCGTGCTAATTTTTAAAACATTATCAAAGAATGGAAGAATTAATTTTATTATTACGAACGTCCTTAAAAAGCCAACCAATTAAATAAAAACTGTCCAGCTAACCGATTACTTGTTTAAACAAAATGGTAAATATTGCCCCCATGTTGAGTAGACTTGGATTGGGATTTCTTGTGCGTCCCCAGAGAGTCCACCATCTCTGCCACTAATCTATCTTCCAGTCAGTTAACTTTAGTATGTGACCGTTAATTTAACCATGTACCATTGCCGTTCTTATAATCTTTTTAGTTCAAATAACCAGTTCAGGCTCTCAAGCGCCATATTGTATTTAATATTGACCAATTTTTTTTGTCATTTTAAGCGTTTGTGTTGAAGAATATCTCTATAATGCATTAAATTACATTGGGAAACTGATACACTAGTTTAAGGTAGTTTAAAATAACTTTTTCGCTTATGGTTGTGTTTAATGTTATAGCCAGAATATGTAAAAAAATAAATAATATTAGATTTAATTATTTTCTATCGTAGCGACAACAAATAAAGGTTTTAGGGAAAGATGTATTTCTATAATTTTACATTTAAACACTTTTTTAAAACGCGAATAAACATATGAATGTATTAGATCTATATTTATAAGAGTATTATTATAAGTGTATTACCCTAGTTGGCAATAATTATGTACTTATAAAGTTTAACGTTAAAATAATACAATAAAAACTAATATTCTAGGTGTATTAAACATTGCCTCTAAACAACACACATTTAGAGAATTCTACTTAAAAAGTTAAATTATTAAAAATTATATTCGTACTGTAGGTCCTTCATAGGGCTACGACTTTGGTTGGCTAAGGAGAAACATGCTTTATCAGAGATATTAAGGAAACTTGTAAAGATAATGTAGTTTAAGCGGTCGATAGGTTTATACAGTCTCAGAACAGATAGGCAGAAAACCGATCATCCTTAATGTAACATGTTCCAAACACTTTTTTTAAACTGTTTACAACTGTTATAGTTTACATATTTGCTTCTAATGATTTTTCAGTTTATTGATACGTAGATAATTAAAATATTTGTTAAAAGGAACTATTAAAACAATAAATCACCTTAAAAATGTTTTTTTAAGCACAGGGAACATTCAAAAGGTACTGGCGTCCCAGTTATGTGGGATACCACTCTGCTGCCACGTCCTGTCGTGGCCGTACAACACCTGGACCCTAGGTCCACAATGAAAATATTCCATTGTTTGATTGTGTTACTACATGAAACAAAATAATTCAATTTCCATTGCCATACTTTAATAATTACCTGAACAGTAACAAAACAAACAGCAAATAATAGAAAACAAATAACTGCATTCCTTGTAGTTTTAATTTTGATAGTAAAACTATATATCTGAGGAGAGCCATATATTTTTATTATGTAGCTCATGATTCATATTGTACAAATTAAAATCTATAAATATATAAAAATACAAGACTGATAATTTATATTTTCAAACCATATTTTATCATAAAACGTTTCCAATTACTTTATAAGTTCTTAAGTTAGACTTTTCACGAAACGATTTAAGTAAAAATAGTATTTTTTATTAATATAATTAATTATACGTTACAATTCAATTTATTTTCTTTAATAGTAATTTTATATCAGTAATGTACGTTTACGTTAGCCAAACTCAGACATAAATATTTATATGTCACAATTAGTTACTGCATTGCTGTTAACTTTACTTTTAAAACACTTAGCGTTATGTACAATTTATTTTAGAAATAAAACCCAGGAGGTAGAATAAGTTGCAGTATCTCGAGTGTTAAAATAATATACAATTAACATGTACTGTTAACATGTATAGATTAATTTCCCTAGTGCAATAAAACTAACATATAGTGGTTTTTCTCCACATATTATCGTAAAAAGTCAAGATATACTATGTAATATTAAACAAAAACGTATTAAGTCCATCCAATCGTATCTAGTAACCTGTATTTCCAAAACACGTTAATACTAAGGTATGTTAAAAAAAATGTAAAGTCTCACAATTTGGAGACTTTCTTGTACTTTAAACATTCTCAGAGGGCATTAAAATTTTTATCGCTAAAGATTAGGATAAATAATGTTCTATAATTACTTTTGCTTGATTTTAACAGACGGTACCCACCATAGGTTTGAACGCAGCTAACATCACTTGACGAACTCTGTGTAACGTGGGAACGTGGAAAATTATTTTTAAATCGTTGAAATTGTTACATTCAGTTAATGTATATTTTAAAGATAATTCTCAACTAAAAATGCAAATAAATCCTTTATAAAATGATATATGTCAATCTAAAAGTAAGATTTCACGGGAGCAGGATCTTTTCATTGACAGCGTTTCACCTGAATTATTCAGCATATAAAGATTTCCATTATTCCTACAAATTAGTGGAATCTGAAAATATAACTGCCTTAGAGAATATACTACTGTTGGTCTTCTTCTAAAAATACATCCAGATGAGATTATTCCAGAGATCTAGGAGGTTCTAATGGGTTTTTGGCCTCTTGAGGAGATACTTCCACATTTAAATTCGTCTTATGACGCTTGTCTCAGAAGTTCATACTTGATCGCGGTATACTCAGGCAATATTCTATGCTTATGGTAGCTTCTAGATATATTTTCACCCACCAGTGCCTAATAAATCTTTTTCTATGAATATTTTTGCGAAATAGAGTGAAGCAAAACATCACAAATGTCTAGTAACTTGAAATCGAGAATTTCTTAGAGTATACGTATAATTTCCGTAAGATATGAGAATATTATCACCAAACACATATTCTTCTGTCTCAGTCCTATCTTTAACGTCCCTAAAAAATGTCACATATAAATGATAGGTACACTTTAGTAGGTTCCTAAGCAAAGTGGTAGGTTTCCACAACCGCCAAAACCCATTTATTCATATAATTTTCCAAGACTCAAACGTACACTCTGAGTATCCATTATTGAAGACTTTCATACAAAGTACCACTTAAGTTATAGAAACTTATTGCTAGAATTAGTGTAAGAAGCCGCAATGTAATTAACTGTTCGGCAAACTTATTTTGGTGATCCGGAAGGAAGGAAATTATATAACACAGCTCTGATAGGCAATACTGGTTTTGAGTAGTTGTTCCTTGTTGTCTAAGCATGTTGCTTATTGTTTCTTTAAATTTGCATAGTATCTTTTCGTTTACTTCTTCATCTACGCGTGGATACATTTGATGTTTAATAAATTGAAACCATCGATAGTTACTATTACAATTTAAATATAACATTACAACATATGTCATAAAACAGAAATTGGTTTGATTTTCAGTTAATATGTTTTTATACTTATAATCAATCAAATTTTAGAGCATTAAGGAAATTCCATTTATTTACTTAGGACTCCAGGTTTTCTTGGCAACCTACAAGCACTTGTTCTTCTATCTTGGCATAGCACCTAAGCAATAAAAATATAATTTTGGTCGTTTGCCAAATGTGAACAATTCCGTACAAAATACTGAGTGAAATAAATTGTGGTGTATTTACTAATTGAATGTTATTGTTGAATAAAAATATTAAGAAAAAAAAACATTTAGAAGTCTTTGAAAAAACCTATTTTGGAAAATGAATGATCCATGGCTTCCATTATTCTGCAGCAATAAATTGGTATATTTGTCTTTATTAACTATAAAATTATAAATGGCGTATCTTGTGTACCTTTCTGATTCATTGTATTTAATGAAGTACATTTATCAAATACTATTATGAAGTATATTTAAATATAATAAAGGTAGAATATAAATGAATAATAAAATCGGTATATTGGGAATAAAAAAAACCACAATTTACTGAGCACCTTGTCAATTATTTGACAAGCTTTCTAGTGGTTATTTCGCTCAAACATGCACGGGACTACGATGATTCCCAGTTGATGCCAATGTTTTTAGTGGGCAGGGTCTCTGTTCGCATGGCCTTACTCTTAGAAAAAGTGTCCACTATATTTTTATTCTGTTCTCCATGTTATCGCTATAACTAGCCACATATTTAAAACTAACAAATCACTGTTGCTTGCATATTTGAATTACATTTTATTTTAAAAAGCTCTCAATGATTGAAACAGTCTTAAGTTACCAACATGTTTGTTTAAATTAAATATGTTAGAAAGCTTAAAGATCATTTTTATGGCAATGAATTTTATTCCAGATTTCCAGTTAAACTGGATGAAAAAATTACCTTTCAGTTATATTTATACAGTGTATATTACACCAGCCAAGCGGTATGATTTACTTTAAGCTATCCATTAACGTATATGTCTTTTTAATATTGTGGCGACAGATCTCCGGGATATATCCGCTCGACACTTTACAACTATTTTAAAGTATTGAGAATTAACGCGCCACATATATTTAACTCATTTAGGAACTTATAACAATTTAAAGATATTTCTTCTCACTATCAATCTATTTTGTAATGAATAATACCTTACAGCATCATGACATGATCAGCTTATTATAACTAAATAACATTGTAGTTGCTGTTACTCATTGCCTCGATTTCAAAATCAATGTTTACTAATCAACATTAATTATGACGTCATATTTTGTATCTATAAAAAGTTTTTCACGCATACATCATGTATATGTCATTTCAGTATTAAAGGTTGAGAGGATTAAAGTTTGAGTAACTGACTTATAAAACAGGGTTTGTGTGTGTAAGAGCATTTCTGATTCATAGCAATACTATTTAAAACGCCGCAGCTGAGTATGTATATTATTTCCGTTTATTGCCCTCGAAAACGTTCTTCACTTGAAGAGCGCCTACTTCCATATCTTGTTATTTACTTTCGGTCAACGATATTTACAGTGCCATCATTGAGTTTGCCTTGTTCCGATGGAGATACATTACATAAAAAGGGTTAGAAGCATACTTATCTCAAAAAGCATATACTCGTACTTCCAGTATAAGACGTAATCCGTTCCTATTCCATGCAAAACTTGAAAATACTAATAGTATACCTGTTCTAAAGTCGATACATCAAAAGTGCCGCATTGAAAGTGTTAAAGTGGATTTTATATTGTAATTGACATCAACGGTTTTTAAGTAGTATTTCAAAGCCATTAATTGTTTCCAACCTTTCTCTTTTTATTAACTTTTGAGTGCAGATTTTATAGAAAGAACTTTAAAATATACATATGAATATGCTTTAACGTATTCGAAGAAAAATGGCATATTTGTAAAATTTCAGAAGTTTTTTAAGACTGTTTAACGACTAGCATGCGCATCATAGGCATGTAATAAACAATGTTATATTAAAATAAGAAACGTGTACGTAACTATGATATATATACACACATTCATATACATATATATATATATATATATATATATATATATATATATATATATATATATATATATATAAAATCTTAAGTTTAATACTAATTGAAAATACGGAGTACTTGTATTCAGAATATTTATTATGTTGGTAAAGCCTAGGTTTCTTTATTTTATATTATTGTATCAAAAAATTAAAAAGATTATTATAAACAATTTAAAATTCTTTCATATGCTACTTATGGATCGTATATTTACAAACGTACATAACACACGTAATTGATTGAACCGAAGCTGACTATGACAATAGTGACGTCAATATCATCCAACATTGACAAAACCAAGGTATAAAACATGAATTGCTGGTGTCTGATTAGTGTTTTAGTTCCAGATTAATATTTTTCATTTATAGCTTGCAAAATTATTCATCCAGTTTTTAAACATTTGTAAATGAATGTTTGCTTCTTAGTCATTTTAGTTATTTTACACTTTTAGTAACATATACAGAGACAGTTCAAAATAGAACATAATACATTGCTTCTCAATGTATTTTAGTATTTTACATAAAACCATGGGTTCATTGGTCTTATTGCCTCAGCATTAGCCTTTCACTTGAAGAGTTGGAAAAACGTCAGTTCAGTGTGACTGTGTATCTATTCATACGATATGTTGAAAACGAACCGAACTTATAGGCTTAAAATAATTTTGCATATGTATTAGACATGTTCTCAGTCAAACACGTAGTGTGTCGTATTTATAGCTATTGTACGTGTATTACAAGGAGAGTTAATTATTTGTACCAAATGGAAGAAACACATGGAATTGAAATGTCTGAATCCGTATAGTAAATACTAATTACTTCAACGTTTAGATGCAAGTTTAAGTGAGACAAGAAACTTACATGACCACTTCTATATATAGTTCATAAAAATATGACTTCGCCACGTTGTTGCTGCCTGAATAGAGAAAGAAAGAACTTAAACGTTATCTGCATTTGGCCTAAGACTGTCATTGTTCTTTGGAATATTGCCCAAGAAATTTAAATATTTATAAATCATTGAAATTTATGTCCCTTACACGTTGCCGTTGACGAAAAACCCTTGGTGTCAGTATTTTTGCCTCGATATTGTAATTGCGGTCGCATACTAGAATAATCCTTTAATAGAAATAAACTTTAGTAGAAAGGATTCAAATAGAATACGCGGAAATATGGTTTCATTAAAAGTACAATGATTTGCCTCGAAATTTCTGGGTAACTCAACTATTTGTTCGGAATGGCGTCTCTATCGGTTACAACCGTCTTAAAGTTACAGGACCTGAATGATAGCGGAGGTTGAAAATTTCCAAACCTTCTAAGTTACCTCACAGTTATTGTTGGAAGTTTACTCGTCTGCGTCAGGGTTCCACAAAACACTTTAATAGGATTGTATTGAAACCAATATGTTTGTTTTTTAATATTTTTATTTCGAATGATAAGCTATTACGAATTGCTAACTTTCACTTACGCAATTGATTTCATTTATATTGAATGCAAATATATAGCTTTATTCGGATTGACAACTTTTATTGAGAAAAGAACAAAATAAAATGCGTTTTTAACGATTAATTATAACCTATCATACGTTATTTATAAAAATAAAGCAAAATAAGTGTTAAATGTAAATGTTAAAGGCTGATATAGTCTGAAAACATTATTAGGAAATGCAGTGTCTTCTTTGCTTCCATTTGAGAGTATATTATTGTTATTCCTTATAAATTATCTCACTCTTTACTACGTAACACATACATTTTGGAAATCTTAGGCTCTTAAAATTTAAATTTACGTAATGATTAAATATTAAAAATTTACTATCAAGTGACATTCCTCCAAAATGCGTATTTTACTTAATTTGCTTTTGACTGTGCATTGATAAATAGCGAATACTGCATTACACTTTAAATAGAGGTACCATAAATTATTCGAAACATGATAGATACACTTTTGTAATTCTCTGACAATTCTCGACTTCCACAGTCTAAAGTTCTACCTACTCCATTGAATATTGAGTTTACAGAAACTAAATTACATAATAATTTATTTAAAGTTCGTTTGTCAGTACAGGTTTCACACAAAAAAAATCACGTTAACTGAAGAAAATCAGTACACAGTTCTTTATATCGCGTTTTAACCAAATTAATTATATATATTGTTTATAATAAATAAAATTATTATTAATAGGGGAAAAATGTTTCCCAACATAAATGAACTTATTGATTTTACAAGAAGCTGTCAAAAAACATTTATAAAACAGAGAGAGAGAGAAAGCAGTTTTCAAAAGCCCAAATATTGTTATTAATAAGCAAAGTACCTCAGTGTCAATAACCGTTTACTTACAGCATCAGAGTCAGCTATACAGGGCTCAGTCTTTGATCCCGTTGTCTCTGACAATGTCGTGTGTGCGCGCGTGTGTGTGCTTTGAGATTAGCGTAATCGGCTTGTTCCTCTCTGTCAAAGGCCCTCTCTGTTCTGTTTCAAGTCCCTCTACATTGTATACACTACAAAATCCTTTATTAACAAGCCTTTTGTAATAATTTGTATTTTTTACTTATATCTAAATACTTATTGTGGTATTACACAATCAAGGATATTTTAAGTAAATAAGATTCCTATGTGAATACGGGTATTGATTGTAAAATAAAAATAAATATATTACATTATAAAAATATGGCATTAGATAATCTTTATAAATTTTGGAGTATTACTCCTATGAACACAGTGAAACTTAGGAAATAATCAACCAAATCTTGTGTAATTTGAAATATGTCAATTAATAATGCACTAACTGAACGTTAAATTACGAGTGGGGGATGTACCTTCTTGCTGCCTAATGTTACTTAAATGAGAGAGTTCACCGGTTAGTTAGGTTACAATATATTATATAATTAATAATGCACTAACTGAACGTTAAATTACGAGTGGGGGATGCACCTTCTTGCTGCCTAATGTTACTTAAATGAGAGAGTTCACCGGTTAGTTAGGTTACAATATATTACATAATTAATAATGCACTAACTGAACGTTAAATTACGAGTGGGGGATGAACCTTCTTGCTGCCTAATGTTACTTAAATGAGAGAGTTCACCGGTTATTTAGGTTATAATATATTATATAATTCATATACATGTTTGAATTATCTGAAAACAGTCTGAGAAAGTTCTTCTTCCAATTTTGATGGTTTTAACTCAAATTTATGACGTTTTATAATTTTATAAGCCTATAATCCATTAGTTATATTACTAATTTCACATAGTTTCAAAAACTATTCAACTATAACAACAACTGTAATACTGAATTAAAACACTTATTAGTATACTTCGCCTTTTCATTAGGAGCAGTTTACGTAGACTTGTCTAATTCTATTTACAAATATACTTTTTGTAGATAAGGGACTGCTAATAGTTGAAAAACATGTTATAATCAGACGAAAAGAAGTCTTAAATGAAATCAATACATTACTGAAATTAAAGTTTCTTCTAAAACATGGATAAGCAATATTTATGTGTAATTTAAAACAATAAACAGCATATACGTTTCAGATTAATAATCTAAGAATATTTATTTGAATATGCAGATAACACCTTAAATTTTGGATGAATTTTTAGATAGTTAGGTTAGGTATTTGAAGTAAACAAATAAGTAATTAATATCTAGTTGGAAGTTAGAAAAATATTACTATACAAATAAAGCTTCCACACTTTTTAGAGATAGGTGATATCCAATTTCTGTACCTTCCTTTTAATGCCTGCTCTTAAATATTTCCCTCCTGACCTCCACTCTGATAAATCCAGAGTAGATTGAAATATTTCCGCAGTTTTACACCCTGTGAAAGATTCTGGCCACACTTACGTCACTGGAACCATCGTAGCGTGATTCGATGTAGGTACATAATAGAATTAATTGGTGGATATATGCCTAGAAGTGGGTGTTTAAAATCTAACAGTATATCAAAATAGATATATTTTATATCTTTAAGTATATAATCTAACTTTACGGTGCTAAGAAAGGGTATTTTACATGGGAGTATATACTTTACATACAAAAATGAGGCGCAAGATTTTGATCATTTACGGTTGGAGATATTAAATGATTATGAATTGTATATACTTGACAAGAATAATAAGTTTATTTTGAGGTGGTTGTAGAAAGAATAAGACGATATCTCATGCACGTTCGTTTTACTTGATGAAAATATAATGATTAGCTAAAAGGAGGTTGTTGATAGCAATAAAGGGTATACCTAACAATATTGCAACACCTTTGACTTAGCAAGTTTTTAAATCATATTTTAATTTGGAAAACCCAATGTAATTGGGAAAACCCAATGTAACCTAAAATGTATATTAAATACAAGTGTCCTTTAAAACGAGGTCTTTGATAAAATAGTTAAACAAATAATTGTCTTGCAGTCGTTGACATTAGTTTTAACTGATACTCGTGTTATTGAATATAACGATTACGAGAGACAAATCTTCTTTCTAATTTCATCCGCAACATGGCACACTTTAATATAAATTTTCAATATACATATATCTATAATTAATAATGAATGTAGCTCTTAAAATTTGTGTTAAAATTCTATCTGTTTAAATTCATACTTGGTTTCCAATGAAAGTGACAAATTTAGGTTTCACTTCGTATGCAAATTAAATAAAAATTAACTAATTAAATAGTTTACACTGATATAGTTTTTAATCAGCATCGTCCCGCTTTTTACTGAAAACAAGGGCTACCCTATCTTGATTTTTAAAGTACTCTCTGATCATAGAAAATTGCAAACAAATTGTGATACAAAAATATTTGTTGAGACCAATGCATCATTTACATTTTCAGGATATTACATTATAAAATATGCGAGGATACATAATCGTAAATTTACCTACTATATTAAAACATACAAATCTCTAGTTTAAATAACTATTTGATCTAAAGAATATACACAATAATTTCAGCTATATTATTTAACTTGCCCGACCAATATGATATACCACCTCAATGACTCTATATACCTATAAAAAATTATATAAACTGAGTAAAAGTTCTAAAATATTACTGTTAAATTGCATTTAAGGCTGGTACATCCGTATCCACAACTCTATATATACAACACGGTTGTGCTAAAACCCGTGTATTCTAGGTGCATTTTAATCTTTTTTCGACGAGCTCCTTTTTGTTTCTAATTCTATAAATAAAGAACAGTATTGTTTTTGATTGAATTATTTTTATAAATCAGAAATTGAAGTTTATATTGATTAACAATCAGCATTAATGTATGATCTTGCACTGTTTTAAAAGTTCTTAGGGTAAATAATATCGACGGTTGGTAAATTGACAGTACATACTGTCAATTAACGTAATGATTACTCGATGATTTAATCTGTTTAATCAAAGAGATAACAGAAAATATTGAAATAAATGTGTTATACAACAAATGTATACAAATAAAAACAAATGTTTCATGTAATATAAATTGAAAATTGTTTGTAATTTTCTTGCAAACAACAGTTGAAACAAGAGCAAACAAAGTTATAGATGTACTCAGTAAGGAAGAAGTTAATTTATCATTCATAATGTTTTGTAATTTGTCTGCAAAAAAGTTTGACTCCACAAACATTTTGAAATCTACCTCACTTTTCCGTGTTAATTCTGTGTAAGTTTCTTGTATATAGTGCTTAAAACAAATTAACTTTTATAACCAGAGTTGTGTTTGATGAACAAAAAAGCAAGTAAAAACAGATTTTCTAGATAAATTACACGTCGGTGCGGACTATGTTATGATTAAAAATTAATTTTCAATCAAACAACTGCATGTTTTGACAATAGGCAAAGGGGTATCAAGAACTATATTCAAATGTAGAACAAATTTTCGAAATGAGAGGTATTCACAGAAAAGAAATATTCTTAAACGAATGCACCTAAGACGTTGGCTAAATGAATAATAGTGTTTTAAATATGCAAATAGAAGCATCATCGTAATAGTATGCACGCAGAAACACGTGTGTGCGTGAGTAGTTTTAGCTGTTTTATTGCATCGTGCAACGTACAGGTGCAAAGTAAAGATGAAGTAAAAGCACTTTATCTTTTGGTCTAAAGTCTAAAAGTCCAATTTTATCCGCATAATTTGATGAAGCTAACATTTAGAAGATGTATTCTTTTTCATGTTGGAAACCTATTTGAATTTAGAGGCATCCACTCACACCTACAGTTACATACTGCATGACTGTCCGTGTCCGTGAAAGTAAGCTTAACGCTAAGGGTTAAATTCGCATACAATGGTTTATGTGACTTTCGTTTCGTCCTTACATAAGCTTGGGCAAATTTGACAACTAACAATGTGAATGGTGTAAAGTATGAACTATAAATTTTACTTTACATCAGAATTATATAGGTGTAAAATGTAAATAAGAACGAATAAAGTTATTGTTACGTTGTGGGGTTCATTATCTGGGGTGGATACACACTGGATATCATGATGGCTATTTACTAAAAAAGCGAAGTATTAAATAACTGTTCCTTGTGGCTACATAAATTAAACAAAGCCTTTTACTTAATCTGATTAAATTGAGTTCTTTTTGCTATAACTATTTATTTCCATTTTACTTGAATTGAAAATACTTAATAACAATAACCGTCCATAAAAAAATCCTTTACATACTTGTATTACGGAAAGCTACCAAATTAGTATTTAAGCTCCGACACCAGGATTAGTAACTAATGATTATTCCTTGATTAAATAATGGGAGTTTATTAACCAGTAGCCATATAGAGGTAGTAGTATCTGAAGATTTCTGTCAGATAGAAATCGGATTTTGTTCATCAGCAACTAGTCTGAGAGGTATGGCTAATGTCTCAGCCAAGACTAGGTATACTTGTAACAAATTACCATTTTTAACAGAAACTGAACCAAAAACAAATAAATCTATTTAAGTATTTTTTATAGTTAAGCAAACCTTATGCAATAATAAAAGGTATAACATTTATTGAAACTGTCCTAAAGCCAACATTAAAAATTAAACAATAGGCCTACTAATTTAAAAAAGATGTTAATGCTCAGTTTCACGTTCAATCAACACAAGTTATTTGTTTTCAAAATCTTGTAGTATTAAAATTCGTTCTGTACCAGATGTTTGGCAGTGCAATTAAATAAGTGCCTATATTCCTGACAGTATCTTATTCCTATAAACATTTTTAAAGTACAACGAAGAATTGTGTGCCTAAATTGAAAGTTCATGATTAGGTCAGACGTGCAATAAATTATTAAGTTGTTTAATTAAAGTTTGTTATTGACGATACTATCATATTATCCATTCAAATTATTAAGAATATGATCTGCAGAATTTATGTGTCAAGCAATTTACACGTAAAATCAATACGCTGTAAAGATTTAATATACCGATCCGCATTTGTTTACTTCATAAATATTGAGTTCTATGGAAATAATTCTACTCCATGAATGCAGTAATAACTAACATATTAAGTTAGGGTGGAAAGTCAAATTGTATAACATGAATAATAAAGGCAGAGTTTCAGCTTGATACTTTATACCTTTCCTAGTGACTATTATAAGAGCGAATGCAGGTAACAGCAAGCTGTTCATGAAGATTCTTGACACGTTAATATGTTCACACCCTCAGGTAAGGTAAATATTTGTCCACTTGGGAAGTAGTTACGTGCTCGGCTCTGTATAATTGCTCAAGTACCCTAACATGAGCTTCTGAAACTAATCACAACTTTATAGAAAGTTAACTCAGACCTCGGAATACAAATAGAATGATTTAACTTAACCTCACATTAAACGAGAGGTTAGTATAATAGTAAACGGGGATCGGCCTCTCCTTTTTATAAAAAAAAATTCATGGCAATCAAAAGCATTCGGTTTGATCAAAGAACTTGGTAAATGGAACAACTGTATCTAATCTGTAATGGAACGTTAGATTTTGAAATTATGTATTGAATATATATATATATATATATATATATATATATATATATAATATTATGTTCGTGAAATATGTCATCAGCCGTATGCCGGTTCTGTTACTTATAGACGAGATAGATAAAAACATCAGGATGTTTTCAAATTATAGTATCATATGAGAACAGAGATGGCTTTCAGGTAGCGAAGGTTCTCCAATTACGAGCCAATTGTGTGTTTTGAATTCGGATGGAGGTTACCGGAATATCGTTGCTTTGGTTATTGGTTCATTAAGAGCTAGAAAAACATGCATAAGACACCCTAAATAGCCTGTGGCTGGACATAAAAAAGACCTGGCTCGTTATTGGTTTCTAGAGGAGCCGAGATAGTAATGCTCAACTAGTTAGGGCGCACAATAGTGCCAGTTATGTTATTTCTTTCTATTACAAAAAATATTACTCTTACTGACTTCTTTTATTTTTTAGAATTATGGACCGAGCGTGCATAACAAACGAAAGGTAAAGCGAAAACTTATATTGATTTTTTCTGAAGATATGCGCCCAAGAAGAATAATTCCTGAAGGTATAATAATTAGCGTTTTGTTATCCAACTACATTATTTACAAAATATGTTTTATTAAATATATGAAAAATAAAAATTAACTAATATTGTATTTGGAAAATATTATTTACTTCAGTAGGGTGTTGGTAAAACATTGTGCGTAAGTTTATTTTATACAATATTTAAGTTTCCTAATGTACTCATTTGTGCTGAGGTAATAAGATTTTTAATACTCAGCTTTTGCATCTATTAAACATATTTTGTGTAAATATGTACCATGTAAATATTCCTTATGTATCTAAGGAGGGCACTTAGAGAGCAAGGATTCCCTGAAATAAAATCCTGTTACTTACATTAAACATTGACTAACAATATTATCATAGATATTTCCTTCATTATAGCGGTCTACTACAAGTT
The DNA here is from genome assembly GCF_021130785.1 of Homalodisca vitripennis. Taxonomy (NCBI): domain Eukaryota; kingdom Metazoa; phylum Arthropoda; class Insecta; order Hemiptera; family Cicadellidae; genus Homalodisca; species Homalodisca vitripennis. The sequence continues at coordinate 140,670,892 of NC_060208.1, forward strand.
ACTAATTTGTAATGATTTTTTTTATATTCGTTTTACTAAAATACTGATTCTATACTAAAATTTAGACACTACTATACTCAAAACAAAATAAAACATTCTCTGAGAAGGAAATCAGATTCCATCACTATATAGTATAATTCACATACAATGCAACCTTTGAATATATTTTAGTGAAAATCAAGTCTTATTCATTAATATAATATAAAACAATTTGTTATATCATTCGCTTTATTATGCAAACCTGTATATAATGTGTAAACACTTTTTTTACCTTTTCAAATTTGTATATTTATTGTTCCAAATAATGCAAAATCTCCCCTGTTGATTATAACAACTTTGACGGAGATTTAAAAATATGTTTCTATTTTAGCTGTTCATGCCCCCAAGTTATAAATTAAATACATTAGAGTTATATATTGTAAAGGAATTTATAATATATATATATATAATATGTATATATATAATATGTGTATATATATAATATATGTATATATATACAATATGTATATATATAATATATATATGTATATGTATATATATATATATATATATATATAATATATATATAATATATTGTAACAAATGTTTAGATCTGTGAACACATTCAATTTGTTTGAAAAATATTTCAGGAAAAATATAGAAATGTAAAAAACATATTGTGAAAATGTTTATGAGCCCAGCTTGGGGGAATAACTGGCAAAAATGTACAACTTTCATCTGATCAAACTTCCTAGACGTAGAATGATGAAAAAAAAACATTCTAATAATAACTCAGAGTTACATTCAAATCAGTTTGATTTCCTGAAGGATACACGTCTAATTAACTAGATTTATTTCCAATTTAAGTAGATAATATAGATGTTCAGTTTTGCAAACCCACTATTTAAGAAAATCTATAACAGATGTTGCTAAAGTCGAAACATACAAATACATACTGAATATGAATTGTTTCCTATGATGTAAACACCAATTTCAAAGACGCGCTCAGTGGGTTAGCAGTTTTGGTAAAACAAACTATAACATCGCACATTCCCGAAATTCCACGACCTTAACCCTGTACTTACATCTTCTAGGGCTACTACACTCCATTCTTGCTCATATCTTGATGTATTTCCACTTATAGATAGTTATGTTGCTAATGTTATCGCTTAGGTTACAAGCGCAATTTCAATCAGGCTATAATTCATCTCTAACAGACCTGAGGATAGACATACAGTTTATCAGAGATAAAAGAAATTTGTGCGACCCTCAGGATACAATATAGAAGAGATTTTGACTACCTTCTCAGTGATGGATAGACATAAACCCTTGGATATGTACCGATTGTATTAAATAATAATTCTGGAATAACTGGATTACCGGTGGTAGGAGTAGGCCCAGAAGAATGATAAGGACTGGACTGTACAAAAGAGGCTGCTATCGGCGAGGCGCGCAACGCAGATGGCAGTGTTTGATAACGAAATTGAGAGGTAGGGTGAGGTAGACGTACCGATGTCTGTGAAGTTGGCAGTGCAACTTCAAAGTATTGTTATAGAACCTATACCAAACGTTTGTGCTTCGTTTGTGCACGTTTGTGCATGCAATACCGACGTTTGTGCTCGATGTATTCCCCAACAAGAAATAATTTTCAAAAGCAATGCCAACTTCACACGAGCAGTGCAAACTTCAAGATTTTTTAACGAAAACCGGTTCCAAACGTTTGTGCATCGTTTGTGCACGTTTGTGCACTCATTCCCGACGTTTTGTGCTTCAACTGCGGAAGTCAAAAAAAGGAAATTTTGAAGCACTGCCGCCAACTTCACACGAGCAGTGCAACCTCAAAATTTTTGATCGAAACCGGTGCCAATCGTATGTGCATCGTTTGTGCACTCATTCCCAACGTTTGTGCTTCACTGCGGAAGTCAAAAAAAGGAATTTTTGAAGCACTGACAACTTCACACGAGCAGTGCAACTTCAATTTCTATGAACGAAACCGGTGCCAATCGTGTTTGTGCTTCGTTTGTGCACGTTTGAGCACTGATTTCCGACGTTTGTGCTTCACTACGGAAGTCAAAAAAAGGAATTTTTTAAGCACTGACAACTTCACACGAGCAGTGCAATAATCAAAGTTTTTTGAACGAAACCGATGCCAATCGTTTGTGCACGCAATCCGGATTTATGCGTTTTTTGCTCGATTTATAGATGCATAAAAATCATATTCAATAGCGCCACCAATTTCACAATGAGCAGTGCAACTTCATATTTAATAAAATTGTATTAATCGTTTGTGCAATCCTGGTTGTTTTTAAATACACCCTATTCACTGAAACATGCTTACAGTTGAACTATTCGAGCCTATTATAAGAAACTAGCCGGTATATAAATATGTACCGTAGACGACCTATTAATAAACATGGCTATGACATTTTACGGCTGTCTCTTTACCATCCAGAGCTTAGTGCTATTGAGCTAGTCTGGTCAGATGTCAAAAATTAGGTTGCTGCACATAATGCAATGTTTGAAATTACATATGTTGAAAATTTTGAAACGGGATCCCGCCAAGAGGGTTGTTGGTTGGTGGTGGGGGGACGGCGCTGCAGATATGAAGTTCTCTCCACGGTTTACCTCATTTCCCCAGCTGTGTCCCTCAGTACAATAGTGGTTCCCGTCCCTATAGAAGAGGTTAGTGCGTCACAACCCCAAAGTACAACCCAAGGTAAGTCACAACATAACTCGTATTTTTATGGTTTATATTTGTTGAGGTTTAATTTTTAATAATAATTCCAATTTCTAAACAAAGTTTATTTTGTTATTGTAACTTGTCTTTGACTGTACTGATTTGTACAATTTTGCATTGAGTATATATATTGAGGTTGATGGGTCTTTTACACTATCAATCGTTGTCTAAACGACCTAATTACATTAAACGTTTATATTGAGAGAACTGTCTTTAACTGAACCATTCTTTGTGTCAATGGTCCAAAACGTGGCTATGTATAAACAATATGAACAAGGGTCATAGTGACAACAACCCATTTTTAATTAAATGGATAACACATGGTAATAATGTAGTATAGTATTGTCTCAACAACCCTACTTTTATCTGTTCAGAGGTTCGATTAGTCAACGCTCGTATCGGTTTTGCGTTCACTATTCTCTAGCAATTATAAATTTACTAAAGTAGTAATTGTTTGTGTATTCATCCAAAACTATATTGACATAAACTCCTTTTAACGGAATATTATCACTTTGAATATACTTTACGTTGTATAAAAAGAATAATTAAAACGTGAGCAATATTCTTCAATATAATTTCCACAATTGAAAACATCCCTTTTTACAAATTAGTTCGATTAACTTTATGATGACTTTCAAAATAAATATATCGTATGGAAAAGTGTGTTGTTTAATGTTTAAATTAATTAATGCACGTTCAGTGTTTTTTCACAGCAAAACTTTTTCTTCCATTGTTTTTAACATCTCTTGTAATCTCAATAGTAACTATCTCTATATCTCTTAATTTATAAATAATTTTTACTGTGGATTGAATAAAGTTGACAGTAACTATAGTTAAGCAGATTCACTTTGACAAGACGTGGGCCCACATTGAGGTTTTCAGCAAATAGCCAAAAATACAAAAACTGTTTAAGCGGCATCTCCATAATATATTATGAGTTTTGTTACTTATTGTGTTTTTTGGTGCAAATAAATTACATATCCACACTACAGGCTTATCTAAGGGTAGGGTATTCAAATATTTTATGTTCATTTAATTTATTTTAAGTGGTTGCGGCTCAAATTTAGCAAAAAAATTAGCATTTTAGCAAATTTAACACAAATTTCATTTAAATAGGATGAGTATTAGTGGTTTTATTGATATTTTAGTTTGTGGAAGCACATGCATTTTTTACTGGTACCGTTGGTTAGCAACCTTGATTGTGCTCTTGAACACACTTTATATAATACACACCTACTATTTTAGGTTATATTGTTTGTTGTAACCTTCCTCCTACAGTTATGGCAGAGATAAAGCCCATTTTTAGAGATTTATCTCAAGAACATTTGTTGCGGAAGTGCCTCCATGGTGGAATACAAAATCCTTGCGAGAGCCTGAACAGCATAATTTGGAACCGGTTACCGAAATCGACCTTTGTGATGAAGAACACACTTGACTTGGGAATTTATGAAGCCATTGCTACCTTCAATGATGGCAATATCACAAAGTGTAAAATCCTGAGTAAATTTGGTATTTCACCTGGCCCAATGTGCATAAACACAATGAAGAACTTTGACTTGACCCGGATTAAAAACGCTGAGAAAGATATGTTGGAAATCGAGAAAAAGTGCCGGAAACAGCGAGAGATTGCTAAGAAAAGACTAGAGGACATGTATGAAGAGCAGGAAGATCCAGACAACGACTTCCGCAGTGATGCAAAAACGTCGGGAATGATTGCACAAACGTGCAAAAACGATGCACAAACGTGCAAAAACGACGCACAAACGTGCAAAAACAATGCACAAACGTTCACAAACGATGCACAAACGATTGGCACCGGTTTCGTTCAAAAATTTTGAAGTTGCACTGCTCGTGTGAAGTTGTCAGTTCTTCAAAAATTCCTTTTTGTGACTTCCGCAGTGAAGCACAAACGTCGGGAATGAGTGCACAAACGTGCAAAAACGATGCACAAACGTGCAAAAACGACGCACAAACGTGCAAAAACAATGCACAAACGTTCACAAACGATGCACATACGATTGGCACCGGTTTCGATCAAAAAATTTTGAGGTTGCACTGCTCGTGTGAAGTTGGCAGTGCTTCAAAAATTCCTTTTTTTTACTTCCGCAGTGAAGCACAAACGTCGGGAATGAGTGCACAAACGATGCACAAAACGATTGGCACCGGTTTCGTTCAAACATTTTGAAGTTGCACTGCTCGTGTGAAGTTGGCAGTTCTTCAAAAATTCCTTTTTTTGACTTCCGAAGTGAAGCACAAACGTCGGGAATGAGTGCACAAACGTGCAAAAACGTAGCACAAACGATTAGCACCGGTTTCGTTCAAAAAATTTTGAAGTTGCACTGCTCGTTTGAAGTTGGCAGTTCTTCAAAAATTCCTTTTTGTGACTTCCGCAGTGAAGCACAAACGTCGGGAATGAGTGCACAAACGTGCAAAAACGAAGCACAAACGATTAGTACCGGTTTCGTTCAAAAATTTTGAAGTTGCACTGCTCGTGTAAAGTTGGCAGTCCTTAAAAATTCCTTTTTTTGACTTCCGCAGTGAAGCACAAACGTCAGGAATGAGTGCATATATATAGAATAATGTTATTGATATTCTGGGCTACATAGATAATACAATTTTCAAAATAAACTAGTAGTTTAACTTTCTATTAAACTATTAATAGCTATTAATAAACTTAACTATAGCTTAGGTTATTAACTCAGTAAGCTTATTACAATTACTGGCAATGTATATTTATCTAATATATATTTTAAAAATAAACATATAATAATATGATTAAATGCAGAATAGTAAATAACAAAATAATCCCAATAGTTTATTTAATGATGCTATTACATTAATTATTGCAATATACGTTGTAATTCACTAGTGTTATTAAATAGCCTATTGCCACTAATTAAGCTTTTATGGATGTATGTATTCAGAGAGAACTGGGTATGTTGCTCAAGAAAAAGAACATTTGCTTTTCATTTTTAAATTTCTACTCCACCGCTCGCAGAAAACCAACGGAGCTACACTCTTTATTCTTTCCCCGGTTTGTGACGTAAGTATTATTTATAGTCTCTAGGGATTATCCTACCACACCAACTAAAGTGCAAGTTGTTTTCTTTCTTTAATATAATAGGGAGTCCTAACTCTCAAAACATTGCCATTGTACAGTTTAGCAAGCCTTCAATATGTACTACATGTAGATTTAAATACTCATGCCGTTAGGTTTTACAGATTTAATTCCAGTTTAATTATTATACTACATAAGAAGTTTCTGTGTGTAAAGTTCCTGCAAAATTTAGATTGAATAGATACTGATACTTAAATTTTGAATCAGGAATCAGTTGTTTTCATTTCTGGTGTCTTTAAAGTTACATTAAAAACTGCCATAAACTGCGGAAATAAATTTAAAAACAATTTCACACTCCTGAGCTTAAACTAAAATATTTATATGGAGAAGACACTTTAACTGTGGTAACAACAAATTCAGATAAATACAGGTTCAGATTAGAATTGGGTTTTATCACTTTTGTAGCCAACGGAAGAAAAATATTTTTGATGGATCTGAGTACGACTATGCTCATCAAATCTCATAACATATTGCAACTATTTACCTTCCTCCCAAATTGCTTCCGTTTGTGGTATATAATAATTATAGAAGTGAGATGTGAATTTTAGCTAATACGTCGACACTCGCCAAAGTTGAGAATTCCTTCGTTCTGAAAAATCGTGTTATGAAGGCCAAAATACATAGTTAGTAATTTTCAGTGAGTATGTATCGTATGTCATTACCTTAATGTTTGGAGATGTTAACAAGTGGAAGTTGTATGTTATAACGATAGTTATATGGATCCCAACTTACCAACGTTTATCCTGTAGTTTCTTGCTTCGCTTTATCCGAGGGATAAATTTCCAGGTCGTCCAGGGCTTCTAGGGCTGCAGTGAGACCATGGAAGAACCGGTCACTTTCTGTAGTCACCCGGCCACTACGAACAGTCACTGCCATCGGGGTAGGAAACAAGTTCAGACAGGAACCACCTGTTTATAGCACATGAGGAAAGTTTACCGTAGCACTACTTCGGCAACTGCGTTCACAAAATGGCATCTGAGCCTGGGGTGACACTTCTACTACAACGAGAACAAAGAGCATATGGTGTTCAGATCGAATCTGACGGTACAACCTCTAGCGAGTACGAGAAAAGAGGGCATGGAAACTTAAGAAGGCACTACTCCACCAAGAAAGAACAAAGCGCGCTACTGTTGAGCAACCGTTACCGAACTACGTCATTCCCGACGTACCGAATATACAACTAAATGCTAGGGCGTCTAACGGATACTCAGGGACAGTGGACAGACAGATAAGACGGGACCACACAATGGGACCACCAATGAAATGTGGCCGTTAAATCGGACAATAGGTACAATGGTCACGGGATGAGCTCTCCGCTTTATTTATTAAGCATTAGAACGCCCCAAACTATTTCCACTGCCATCATAGTCTTTTGGTTAATATTAAAAACGAAATCCTACTCTACTGGATATTGCAAATATTATACACTAAAAGGTAACACCATATCCGTAACTAGTTTCACATCAATATCTGTAGCCAGCAAGCTAAACCCTGAAGTATTATGGTAGATTTCCATTATAGTTCCTGAAGTAAAAACTCTCCATATTTAAGTAGTTAATTTCACACTGGTGGAAGCTATGTTTATTTTTTTATACTTCAGCCGTTTTATATTATAAATTTTATATTTGAATGAGGAAATTAAACTTCATTGTAGCAACCTTAATCTCTTAATATACTATTTAGTAAAAAGTAGAAACCAGACGTAGAAACCAGATTACAAGGCCGAATCCAAATGACCCAGGTAAAATGTATTTTTGGAGGGGAATTGATAGGTTGTTTTTTAATTATATTAGAATTATACTTAGTTGCGTAGCAACAAAGAAAGTAAAAAAGAACCTACATGTTTCGGAATAATGTTCGAGAACGATAAGATAGTATTTTTAGCTTGTGTCGTAAAGGAATGTAATGTTTATATTAAGCCTCGTGATAAGCACTTTATATTAATGTAATCACATTACAAGATCTACTATTAATATCCCCAAGGTATCTCCCGAGATTGGGGTGTTAACTCAAATCAGGTTTATACCTGTCAGTAGAAACAACAATAACTATAGCAAATGGCTCTATTACAACCATGTGGACATCCCATGGCTTTCTAGGAGCATTATGTCCGCAAATGTGAGTATTCGAGTGAAGATTAACGTTTTTTTGGATTGGTAGACATAACCAGTATTAAAAGGCTTAGTGTTTATTCCATAGTAATATGCGCTCTCCAAGTTTAAAGATATAAATAAAATTTTTATGATAAAAAATAAAACAGTTTAACCGGTTTTAAGTCTTAAAAGTTATTTGAGAGTCCAGGACCTAATACGTGGCTGATTTTTTATTAAATCGAAATATGAAATAGTGTACAAAGTTACTAGGAAATATTTACATTAGAACCATTAAATGAAATACATTAGTGTTTTCATTCATACTGTAAAGTCTAAATGTGTTATTTAAATTGTATTTGCATTAATAATATTTATTATATTTTTATTTATTTCTATATTACAAAAATAAAGATATAAAGAGTTAAGAAATTAAACCTGGAGTTTTATGAAACACAAAATTTGAAATGCTTTTAAATTTATATAGCGGTTTTCTTATAAAGCGAGTTTAGACACACGATAATGCCATTGAGAGTATTTATTCCAATATGTAGAACTCTCACTGCTTATTGAATGTAATAACCCGCTAATTGGCCTATGAGGTACATTCCCAGACACTAGAGAACCAATATTCCTTAAATAGTTATGTGTGGAAAAGTAAGAATTATGTGCAATATTTCAGTAATTTATAACTTAAAACAGTTTTAATATAGTACATATCATGATGAAATATGACCCTCCACAGCAAAGCCTAAATATTCCCAGAAGATAATTATGTTAGAAATGTTTTAACAATTTGTAAAACAGAATACTAGGATGTTATCTATCCCAATTACCTCGTAAGCCAAATAACTAAGATATTCTTAAAGTGATTTTTATAAAATAAATGGTTTATAACTAATCTTTATTTTAAGAAACATCAGTAACTTTTGTTGAGAGTCGGGCTGAGTACACGGCTTAATATTAAAAACGACGTAGATACGATGTCTATAGGACTGTACCAGCTCTAGAGATACAGAGGGTTTCGGAAATAAAAATTCAATGAGGTAAGTCTCTGGCAAGTTTTACTTTTATATCGAGAACAATTTCCTAGAGAGAGTACAGTATAGATGAATAGAAAAAGTATTGGTAAGGATGTTGGAAGTTAGATGACTTTTTGTATTAAAGTTGTCTAATATTCACAGCAATTTTAAATTAAAATCCTTCAAGAGTTGAATAATTTCAAACTTGCTTATGAATATTGCCAATAGCCGGAACCATACTTACTCTTCTGATGAACGCTCCACAAAAGATTGTTTAAGGGTTTTTACTTTACAGGCACAACTCAGCCACAGAAAACTCAAGTATGTCATAAAAATGTATTTGTTTACTTAATTGTTATGTTTAATATTTTAAAAGTGACTGATTAGTGCAGAGTTTAATCAGCGCTGAGTCGGAAATAATCAGAACAATGTCTTACTGACTTTTCTGACATGCCTCATCAGCTGCAAATTATTAATCTTTATCGGACGTAAAATTTAATGAACTTTACTATCAACTTATTAAAAATTAATCAATCATATTTTCTCAAAACGAATTGTAATTTTCACTTCTTAGGCTTAATAATAATTTTCATTGCATTCCGTATAAATATAATTTTATAGTTTTTACGGCTTATAGTAGTATAATTATAAGTTAGAATACAACACGTAACAGTAGCCGTGGCATGAATGGTTGATCTAATGTAAAATGTTGTGTTTAGCTCCCTAATAGCTTCCTAATAGTTCAGCGTTTTTAATCTTATATCAGACTCCACTCCTGGAATCTAGATCATTTTCGTCTAAAGAGATCCCAAAAAATCCGTGACGAAGAAACTCAAAATAAACTTTGACACCAAACACACAGACTACAAAACATACAGTGTAATGTAGGTAAATAGATATTCTCATTGTCTCGTCAGGTGAATAATTAAGTGCACTATGATATTTTAGACACAATATCTAAGCACGGTAGAGGAACATAGTCTTCTATACAAAACGTAGTTATGGTTGATCGTGTTCATTCAATAGAATGGTGAGTTTAGCTCGAGTTAAACTTCCTCTCAGTTTAGTAACTGGAATCTAAAGCTGTCACAGACTTGAAATCCTTTAAGTCATGTCCGTCTAAAGAGATCCAAAAAAAGTTGAGAACGTAGAAGCACAAAAAGAACACACAACAGAGATTTTACCTCAAAGACGAAATCTACAAAATATAATCTACAAAGTATAATCTAGTTGAGATTGTATTCTTATTATTTCATCAGGTGCACTGTAGAATGCCACGATCGCTATAAAATTCTAAGCAATTTACATAATACATTCTAAAATAGACGTGCTGAAAGGTGACAACTGATTTATATAATATTTAAAAAGAGTATTTCTTTGTGACTTTGGATAAAATTTTGATTTTCTAAGACTTTTAACGTAGTAAAAATAACAAAAACTGTGTAAGCGTACAACTTTAAGATTTAGGATCACTCTGTATACATAAAAACAATATAAAATAAAAATGTTTCTAAAGTGAACAGGGAATTACATATCTTTACAATTAGATGCAGCCTGGTCTAACTTTTAGTTTTAAAATCTAAAAAACCTCTAACTCCCCAGAGTGCAATTTTGGAGATTTTGGGTGTTACGTATTACCTTCCAGAATATTTGGGGATTTAAATATAGCAGTTTTCGTTACAGTAAAGAAGGTAGATTTCTGGTTTCAGCCGGTATCCATCGCGGACGAGTAGACTAGGTCACACGGAATAATTCTCTATAGTGTTATTAAGTTAGAATTAGAACCAGTCTTTGTAACTTCGTAATTTTATACGCTTGAGAAAAGACATCATCTCTCACCAGTGTCTAGGAAAGAGATTTTTACGAATCTAAAGATTACTACTTAAATTGGCTACTGCATTAATCATTCTACCAGCAATAATGATAATTTACTACGAGTACAAGTATATATTTTTAAAATAAAACTTATTTAAAATTTTTTATAATATTTTATCACCAATACAAATAGCCTTATAAGGTAACATAAAGTTTATTAAGAATATTTTTTTAGGTAAAACTAATACAACCAAAAAATTACGCAGCTGATACAATAACTAATATACGAAAGGAGGATATCGTTTGTACCTAATAGTTTAACTAATTATATATTATGTATATATATATATATATATAATATATATATATATATATAAAACATATATATGTTGTGTATAATATATATGAAAAGTTATATTATGAACATAAAACATAAATGGTCATTTAATATCACTTATAGTTAGGATGTTAGTAAGGAAAGTTTGAAAGTTATACGATTTTATAAGGAACATGATAAAGTGGTATACTTCAAGTGAATAAAATTATATTATTTTGACGTACGGGCCAATCAGTAATATCAGACAACTTGATTGGGTAGCGGTGAGATTATAATAGACTGACTGACAAGGAGAGCTCTAAATGTTACGTCCTGGTCTGTCAATTCCACTAACTTATTATCGACAATATTACTTCTGATTGTGGTTTGTTGTTATAATATACATATCACTGTAAAGCCTAGCCATTTGTGATTAATATTTATTAATAATGTCAAAAACCATAACTAGTAGTTTTAGTAATAGTGTTATCGAATATAACTGATATTGATTAATGAGCTTCCGGAAGTGCTGGGTGGAGGATGCAGCATACCCAATAACTCTATGAGCTTGAAAAAGTTGTATGCATGGATGCCTGTTTCTAAGTCTATATATCTGTTTATGATAAGTAAAAAATGGATTATTATAACAATTGACATTCCACTAGAAGGTACATTTATACAGAGACAACACAAAGTACGAATAAGGTGTTTCATTCAATTTCGGAATTAGTTGAACACAAGTGAAAATGTATTCATTGGTAAGTAACCGTATTGGTTGGTAATAAGGGCTAAAATAGAACTGTACTTTGAATAGATTACAATTAACACTTAGAAGAACTATTTATAAAATACATAGACAGGTACATTTTCTTATTATTGTAAATATTCGTTATGTACCACTTACGCGTACATAACCATCATGCCTCAAATCTAAACTGACTTAAACAAATTCGCAAGTAAACAAACATTTAATCAATTACACTCTCTAGTAGATCTGTAGTCTCTGATGATGCAATGCTATGAATAAAGTGAATTCCTCACTGGTGTATAAAAATACTTAAATAAAATCTTGTTTTATCCCGCAGTCTAACGCATAAAACATTTTAATTGAAACATTGTCACCAAAGTAAGAATAACAAATTAGTTTCTTTGTAGGTTGTTATTTATTTCACTGTAAACTTTCGGCCCCACAGTTATTGTTCTTCTATCTGTCTCTGAACCTTTGTCTAATTTATGTTTAGTTTAAATTTATCCGTTTAAAACCATAAAAAATAGTCTGTAATAAATTTAACAATGACTTCTATCTCTGAAATAATTAATATTTATTTCGTAGGTAGATATCAACTTTTTAAATTTAAATTTAGTAAATACATATATATATATATATATATATATATATATATATATATATATATAGTATTTTTAAACAAGAAAATTATCTTTTGCATAGTGAGTTTCTCTTACATACCCAGCAGAGATCACTTCTGGCTGGTTTACACCTTCCAGTGAACCTATCGCTAGGCACAGCAAAAACCGACGTGTCACTTAAATCTGGGCAACCTTACGGACGTCCAGGAGCGGCACATCACTAACCACAAATGTCGAGATTCTGGGGTGTAAGGGCAATTCGATAGGTCTAGTCTACTGCGAGAGATAACGGTTAGAGTTGGTAGGGTTTGTTCCCTAAGTATCAAAGGTTCTTGTTAGCCTCAACAAGGGTGTGCCACTCCCTGCCTGTTTTGACTGGAGAGGCTGGTTCAGAGCTGGCCTACCCTTCTTCCGGGGGGACATGACTTTAAGATTCTCATGGATCTCGACAGAGGCGGCCCCTACCCTCTAAACTTACCCATCCTGAATACTCGTTCACTCCGGAAGCAGCGCTAAAGTTTTTATAGAACTAAGCGCATTTAATAAGCTTCTTGTCCTAAGAGAACTAGGTTTCCCACTAATTACTATTGTGTTATTCCTCCATTGCACTTTTTAAGACTTAGTTACCTGGAAACACTATTTTCTTACCTAACGAGTTTCTACGTATATGATGAAGCATTAATTACAATCAAATTTTGATTTTAATAAAACCTTGCAGCGCTGCTCTTCTGTCAAAAAAAAAAAAAAATATATATATATATATATAATATATATATTATATATATATAGTATATATATTATATATACTGCCAAAAATGTACGAACAATTAGATTGTAACAGATGAGACATAATATACTAAAATTATGAAACTTTATCGTTACAAAACTCTTCAAAATATGGACGTTTACGCGACGTGTTTAAAAGTTAAGAATTGTTTTGATAAGATTTAGTGCTATATTTTATTTATTTCTATATTACGGGACCATTAGTTTTAAACATATACACCTGTTCTATCATTTTTATAAGTTATAACACTTAGAATATTGAGAAGAGAAAAAAGAATTTATTGTCCATATAAAATTTTAAAAAAACAGTGCTCTCCTTAAATTGTTAATATTATTTTGATGAAAATTTGTGTAAAAGTCATTATTTAAGTCTGATTTAAATCTACTAAAAAATAATACTCCATAAATCAAAATAAGAGCCCTAAGTACGTAATAAAGTAAACTATAATAGATTTTATCTACAAATATCATATATCAAATAAGTTTTCTCGTTGATCTATCAATATTTCTTGCTTTATCTTATTTCTTTGTGATTATGTGTGTGTAAACTATTACCAATACATACGCATACGTTCTGGGTCTTTTTACTGGACTATGTGTGGAGATTTCAGTGAATGGAGATGTGTAACAGCTGATCATTACGTAGCTATACGTAGGTTCAAACAAATGAAATATTTAATGACACAATTGTAGTTCTTATCAATTTCCAATGTTACATGTTTAGAAGTTTCAGAGTGTTTTCATGATATGACGAAAATTATAAGGTTTTTTTGTATATAATTCTTTAAATTTTATCTTATTTTTTTAATAATTTCCATGTTTCACAGTCTCGTTAATACTCAGTATTCTTTAAACTCCTGTAACGTAAAAATGGAACAAATTATTTAAACGTCAAAACAACACTTTTATGTAAGGTAAAGTTTTCGCACGGTTTTCAAACTTTGGGTTCTAGTAATCTATTAACAAACCTTAGGGAAAAAGGATTAATTATCTCTCTCATTAAAATATAAACAGTCTATTCAAGCTTAAGTCTGGAAAAGTTACTAAACTAAATAATTTCTTAGACGTTAATGGTGAGTACGTTACCTTCACCAGGGTGGAATTTATTTAAACAAAATTTCCCTATGGATTGATAATTGTAGGAGACACATGTTTAATGAATTCTTTAGGATGGAAAGTAAATTTAAGTTTCAGTTTTAATTGCTAGACAAATTTCAGTCTCCGCTTACAGTGATTACATTTTATATGTGCTTATTTTCACCTCATTAGGTATCGAGTGTTATGACTGATTAGTATTTTTTTATCATTATACGTAGGTTCTATAGAAAATATTACAGTGTATTTGGCACTCCTTCACTAATATTTCAATATTAACTGAGTCACATGATTCCACCTAACTACTTCACCAATTTCCAATTAACTCTTCTTTGTGGTTATGGGATGTGTTAATTAGATTTGGTTGGCTGTCCCTCATCTGCTTGTCAACAATATTATGGGGATAACAACCAATAGTGTGAGCGCCTCTTCAATGCTAATGACTAGCCACTCATTACCATTGAAGAGGCTCTTATTCTGATTGGTTCTCAGTACCGATATAAAATAAAACATTTGTATTTACCTGGTGATATACTTAGATAAAAAGCCTAATTCATCATCGGTAAAATGAGGTTTGTATGTCCAAAGGTTTAAATTTTTGGTATTTTGTTATTGGTATCTTATTTTATGTCATGTATGTGTGTAGATTAGAGTAGACCTGACATTTCAGATTTTATACTATCATATGTTATAAAGTTGATTGAGGTGAGTGGAGGGGGTACACTATTATATTATTGGATTGCGGAAAAAATTTCCACATTAAACATTGCTCAAGTTTTAGGAGGCCAAGTGGATGGCTTTCATAACAAGGGATCTGCATACACCTCAAAGGACTGGGCACATATTTCACAGCTCGGCTTAATTCAATATTTACCGTTTGTTTATAATATCCTCCTTTTTGTGTGTTTATAAGGCGAGCGAAATCACTTTACACACATTGAAGCAATCAAAATCATAACAACCCAAACGAAATGTTAATCCTTTTTATTTATTTAATATTATAAGCCCCTTTTGGGTAATTTGGAATACAGATTTCCCAAAAGGAATCCTGATTTGGAATACTACAGGGTATTTTTTGATCGCTCGCACGTGTTCACTCCTAATATTTGTTCGTCCTAATAATGAATCATGTATACTGGTTCATTATAAATGTATGGTCCAAATCTCTTAAATACTGACAAGGCCAGTGATTGTAATTGTCGTCGGCCACGCTCTTAGCGCCGGGAGCTACAATCCCCGAACCATCAATGGAGGCAACGGCAAGCTGACAAGCAATATTGGGTTCCCGAGCGTGGTTCTCTGTAAATAGGATTTGAATTCACTCCAATAAAAAAAAAAACTTGCAAATAGTACCTTAAAAATTATATTAATTTTATAATTAAATTACTAATGATTATAAATTACTGTATATGTTTCTCAAACAAGGTAATATATTTATTTCACTAGCTTTAAATTTAATTTCGAAAAATTGCAAAACAAAAAAAATATTTTATTGCTTATGTATATTATTTAAAATTTTACTCTTGAACTTCATTTCTAACCCATATATGGGCAGTTTTAGATTTCGTAAAAAAGTGTTTAAGAAACTTAATGAGCCATGAAACATATTATTAAACTATAATATAAATAACTTTAAGTATCAGTGTGTAAGTATTTACAATTGGAACATAAATTAAGACCTGTCTACAGCACTAACTCTCTTGTTTTATGATAGGTTTGCATGCACAAGACTTTCCACTTATTTCCAGTGTCTGTAGTAATTTCACTAAAACGTGTAAGCTGATTTAAATGGATATGAATTGTTTTATATCACGAGAAAACCTGTTTCGTAATGGAACATTCCATAAAGGATTGATAGTGTTTCTAAGGCAATGCTACCATCAGTAAATGCATTAACTTTCGGATTTCTTAGTTATGGCAATCTCGTCATAGTCACTTTTGTTTTTCTCTTTGTAAGGCTTGCTGCACTCTGTTTTCTTTATAGGCTATCCCTTTCTTTATAATTAAATTTTAACTCAATAATTAACACTCCCTCAACTCACATATATTAACACACTTATTCAAACAAAATGTTTTTCCACCTTGAAATTGTAAACAAAAAGCCAATGAAATTATTATTATTGCATGTACATATAAATATATGTACTTTCAATATTTAATACCTATCAATATTAAATATGTGTTTTAGCAAGCCCCTAAATATTTGTCCAAGAGTTGTATTGAAGGGGTTTGAGTTACGCTGTCTAATAATCACGTTATAAGCACACACACACACACACACACACACACACACACACACACACACACACACACACAACACACACACACACACACACACACACACACACACACACACACACACACACACACACACACACACACACACATCTAACAAATCAAAGGCTAATGAGCCTGTTTCACTTGCGTCGTTTTTTATCCTTTATATTATGTTACACAAACCCTGATTTTTAAATCATTATTATAATCCAAACCTTTGATCTGTTAATTAAATAATACTAGATTATTGTTTCAACCACATTTTCTAAACATTGGTAGTAATTAAAATCCGAAAACTGGACTTAAAATATATTTACAGTTAAAAGTTTAAATTACAAGTAAACATAATATTGTTATATATTTATGTAACGTATATTTTACAATCATAAGAAACTTTAAATTTGGAGGACTTCAATGTAGTTATAACAACAATTGTTATTCTCAATAATTAATTATAATACCAACAATTTTATACTGACAGGTTTTACTTTAATCCATTAATGTAAGATTAAAACTTTATGGATTGTAATGTATAAAAATTACTTTTAAACAGTTATGGTACTATAAAAAAACGTGTTTTGTAAAAAATGTCAAATTTGTGGTGGCA
Organism: Homalodisca vitripennis; assembly: GCF_021130785.1. Classification (NCBI taxonomy): domain Eukaryota; kingdom Metazoa; phylum Arthropoda; class Insecta; order Hemiptera; family Cicadellidae; genus Homalodisca; species Homalodisca vitripennis. The sequence goes on from NC_060208.1 coordinate 140,688,102, forward strand.
ATTTTAGTTGAAAGTGAGTTGGCACAGAGCCTCTCCAGAGAAATAACTTAGTCTGTCAACTAAAAGTTTACAGGTACAAGGCTCTGCACTTGCTTCCAACCCTCAAAGTTCATAGTTATATTTAAAAAAAATTGTAGTGTGGTAAATCAAATACTTTGTATTTGAAAATATATAACCGGGAAAACCTTTAATGGAATTATGTTATTAATTGAATTAGCATCTACAACCAAATAGTTGGAAAATTCCTTAGACTTATCTATTATTCACAAATTTTAGTGATATATAAACTTTTTATGTATTTGACTAAACAATGTGGAATCATTTACGAAAATTCAAAGACTAATAGTGGTGTGTATATTACTGAATATAATATGAGATTTAATTCTTAAAATGAGAAAATGTACTAATAAATCCTTGGAAATTGTTTTCTATATTGTTGCTATTAAAGTGTCTGCTTAAACTTGTTGGGTGTAAGATATTGAGTACAATTTTGCAATATTATAAAATTTTTCTTGGTTGCTATTTACAGTTTTAGAAAAAAATACGTATCATATTAATCCAATAGGATATAATATCTCTTGTAAACCGAAATCAAAGTTAAGCACATTTTTTTTTATATCAAATCCTGAAAATGAAGTTCATTTTGAGATAAATAACTGTTTCTTAATATGAATAAAGAGAAAATCTTTCTCAAATATTATATAATTTCTATTCATAATTTATATTTTTGCATAGTTATTTAACGAGTTGCCGATTACACACCTTTAGGTCATCCTAAAATAGTTATTTTTAATATTTTTATATGTTTTTAATATTAAAATATGTGGTGCTAATGTGTTGAAAACTTATTGCAGGAAGAATAGAATAATCAGTAAGTGGAAAGTTGAATTACCACAGCAAACTTATCGTTTGTTTTTGCCCGATCGTTCTGTATGACGTTTTACTCATTGAAATATATTGTAGATATAGAGCTTAGTTTGCAACCTAAAATAATTAAAATTATAACTTGAGCAGCTGGATGAAGTGTTATGAAATACTATAATCAGTACAATCAATAATTAAACTATTAATAAATAACCAAAATTGTTATTTGTAGACGTTAATATTCTTAGAAAATCCTAACTATTTTTAACTTTAAAAAAATCATGTCCATACGTACATGTCCTATTTCCATGAATTGTAACATTAGTTTTAGTTAAAACACTAAATTTTTAATACGTATGAATATTTTTATTACATGGATATACATCTTCCCTTATAGGATTTAGACGGACTGCCTATGCTGAATGTGTGTACAAATATTAGACTATAATAATGGATGTAAACCGAAAGATAGTGATAACCGAAAAAACTGATATCAATCTAATACAATTTTTAGTATGTAAGACAAATACTAATAGTGTCCTTAAACTTTTTTCGAAATACCATATAAAAGCGGCGCCATAACAATTGTGACGAAATCCCAATTAAACTACTACCAATGTTTGTTTTAAGAATATTATGGGATAATGCACTGTGTTATAGTAAATTTTACATATAAAATTAAGTCTGATAACGATTTTAATATGAATAGAACATGGGGCGTAAGGAAAATCTTTCATTTCACACTTTGTTACAGTTACTTTTACAATTATTTGGACCTATAAAAACCCTCAACTCTTCAATGCTAAATGACCACCTGTTTTACAGTTAGATTAAGTGTTTACATTTGCAGAAGAAAGATACAATTTAAATGATACAAGTATTTTATCAACCCTCTTCTTCTTTTACAAAAAACATAAAAAAATTTAAGATCCTATCAGTTACTTTTAAGAAACATTTCAACTAATAAATATAACTTTTACACGAAACTTCAGTTTTACACAGAAAAATAAGGAAATCGATGGCTCATGTTCAACTATGAAATTTTGAAGAGTATCATTGAACCCTATCCATAGCCTAGCACAAATACTATTTTGTTTGTCGGGGATTAAATATTTCCTTTTGTCCGTCTATCGGTCCACAGGAAATAGTAGTAAAAACTAAAATATTTTAAAGACTTGAAATTTTGCCTGCAATATCAGCTTGTTATGAGAGGCGTGTTATAAGGTACACCATATTTTACTTTTTTACTTTCACAGTTATAAAAATGTAGATATTGTTTCCAGTGAATTTCTTAATCAATAGTTCTAATTAAAATATTCTTTCCATTTAAATCTGTAGTTTTAATGATAATTTAAATTAATAATACACTTTAAAAGTGTATTTTTATTCATTATTATCTTTACTTTCAATCATACCACTCATATATGTTATCTACGATCAATATATATCAAAATTAAATAACAATACACGGTCAGAAGCTTTGAATTTAAAGTCGACTGATGACTGAGAAGTGTTTGAAAATATTGTATCTCCAGTAACAATTACGTTTAGGGAACCTATTTGTACATCTAAGGCTGCCAACTACTCAAAATTACAAGTCACGGTCCATGCATATTGGACGGTTGTAGAGCTTAATAATTCGTAATGAAACAAGTGTGTATTGAGAATGTTACAGATAAAAAACTATATTTTTACTTCTCTTAAATATTTAAAAACTCATTTCTAATAACGATAAATTATGAAACAAATTAATAATGGAAAGTCATAACAAAATGAATCAAAATTAACCATCCCATATTCAAATTTAACCAATAAAAGTAACTTTATTATTAAAACACTGAAAACAAGTCCCGTTCCAGATTGCAATTCCTAAATACCTAAATCTTCTTCATAACTAATATAACTTTAAGTAAGTTAATTGTAGAATTGTTATAAACATTCATCTGGCTTTAAAATATATGGAAGTTAAGTAGACATTTAACATTTCAGGCTTAACTATAATAATTATGGTTCCAATCCAAGTACAAGAGGTGCTATAATTTATAAAATAAAAAGATTTAATTTAAATATTTTGATCCATTTTCTACAAGTTAAGAAGTAACAAAATTTTACCATTATCATTTATATAATTTACAGATGGTGTTTATATATTTACTAGCTATATTAATGGCAACGTAAAGCATAAAGCCAAACTGTTATGCGTACAAGTTCAAATGTTGTAGTATATATAGCTGGAAATATGTTAGTGATTAAACAAATCTGGAGATTTAGATTAACACTTTCATGTCAAGTTCACAGATACATGACTTTGAACTTCGTTGTACGTAGTTTTGTGTTTACAGACACAAGCAAAAAACCTCATACTTTTGTAATGTTCATTGAATAAACATTAATACAAAACTAATCAATCTTATAAGACATGTAATCTATCTGTTTACTTTAATATCATTATAAATATGTTTTAATTTGTAAATGTTAGCATTATGATATATCTTAAAATTAAGTTTTACAAACGTTATAAAAAGACTTAATTTGAACTCTTTATGTGGTAGTAAAATCTTATGAACTATAAAAATTTCTGTAATTGTACAATGCCATAGTTTTCAAAACAGACAGAACACGCGCAGCAAGACGGAGAGAAGATATCACGTGAATTATGACGTCATTGGTCAGGCTTACTGAGGTCTGGAGCTGAAAGTAAATGCAGTTTTATCTCCGCATTTTTTATTTTCATTTTATCACTGGATAAATATACTTTGTTTACTAAGGAAAGGAATTTTCACCTGTACCTATTAAAATATCGCAATTTATATTTTGATATATAAGGCTCTGTCAGACCCCCTGTTGCATTTACTAATGCGTATTTCACATATATGTCGATTACCAAGAAAGCTTATAGGCGACATTTAAACCCTAAATATCCAAGTATTTTTCATATGCTAGCTGTAGCTTCGCACGCAATTCCTAAAATCAATATCCATCTTTATTAAGATGCGGTATGTTATTTTTCAAACATAAGTTTGAATATAAATGGTAAGTCAATGATTATTTCAGTGTTCATGATTAATACTTTCTGAGGTTAATGAAGTGACTCTCACCAAAGTCTTTTCGTAAAAGTAGCATTTCAGTTTCTTATGAATTATATTTTTGACACCATATTTCAGTTTTCCTTGTTACCCCGATAAAAAAAACGCATTGGTTTCAGAAACCTACTTTAGTAGTTGCCGTTTATTTTTAGCATGTTTAATGTACATCATGCCTGAGGAATTTCCCCTAGTTAAGTTTTCAATGTTACCCAGATTAATAAACTATATGTAGAACATAGAACTGAGAAGTCTACTTCGATCAAAAAGGGTTTATTACAGGCTGTTTAAATTAACTTACGTTTAACGAACTTACTGTATCAAACTTGAGTTTTATATTGTCTCAATCAAGAAAATATACTCTTATGTACGGCTCTGAAACCTACTTCTATCAAAACTATTAAAATTTTTGCTTTTGCAATCCATTTTCGTTCCAATATATTTCTAGTGCTGTAGTTAAGTTTGCCTTTTTAGCCAGCGAAGAAAGTATATTTATATAGTTAGTACTATGAGGCCTACTACGGTCAAAAATAATCTATTCTCGGAAAATGGACACATTTCTTTATAAGTTCATGCAACGTTTGAAAATAATCGTTTAGTAATAGGTTTAGGTTTCCGATATATCCGATATAATTGAAGTTTTTATGACTGGATAAGAATGTCTGGAAAAGAATGGCTCTTTAAAAATTATAGTGTTCATTCCTCTGTTTATTTCTTAAGTTAGTGTGGAAATTCCATATAAAAATATAAAAGAAACCAACAGTGCTTGAGTATATAATGTGCAATCATTCATTCCTCTGCTCACTAAGGTTTGATTCATACCAATTTTTAATAGTATTAAAATGTCATTCTTTGTACTAGGTATATCCAATGTATTGGGTATGTTAATTCGTCACTAGCTCAATCTGGAATACAAGTATATGGCATATTATTGTCCTTGATATCAGAGTTACACTACTGATATTGTATACAAATAAAAACCAACAAATTATTTAGTCTTTTTTGAAAGACATCTCTCTCATCACATAAACCTTCCTTAGACTGCAACGAATAGTTCAAAAAAAGAAAAATAGAACTAGCCAAATCAGTCGTTTTCTTCTCGAGATTAGTGCCTAGAAACATGTATAGCACTTAATGATTTAATTACAAGAATGATTTATTGGGCCAAGTTTTAAAGTGGTAATAAGTTTAACTTTAATTCAACTAATTGATCTTGTTAGTAACTTAAGAAATGTAAGATGAAAATATATAACAAAAAGTGATGTTTCAAAAGCAAGTCACAATATCCAAATATATTTGTCTAATATCACATTTTTATGGTTATTTTATGTTAGCTTAACGGTTGCGTGAATCACGTACAGAAAGTTAAGTTGTGTTCTTGAGTAAAAATTGTATAACTAACTAGAGCTATTATTCATAGCTAGAACAGACAACTATTCTTCTGCAATAGATCTCGGTACTGATCAATACCGGCACATTTGACGCAAGCAAGCTGTGATGAGAAATTCCGATTGTTTACTTTCTACTGTATAATATCCAAGGGTGAATTTCTGTAAACTAAATAATAAATAATTGTTATACAATTATATATTCTGATCTTTTTTCATAGAACGTTAATATTGCTAATGCAATTAATAAATTAGTGTAACAAACCAAAAGATTTTAAAATGAAATGGAAACATTATACGTTAGGCCTAAAGATTGAACAAATTGCTGTCGAAATATTTCTATAAATATAACACGGAAGAAAAACTACAGAAAATTTTAAGGACTAGAAATTTATTTGTAATATTCTAATAATATTATAAATGCCAAAGTGTCTTCTTTGTTTAGTTTTTACGCACGAAATATAAAAATAAACCATGTACTGTACATTTTATAAGGACATTCTAAGGGTCCATGGTGTGAATTCTCTTCTATTTTGCGACTACTATTGTTTAAAATATCTCTTCAGTAACTTAGAAACATTGATGCTAGCAGCCTTCTAGTAAAACCGGTCTATTACAGAAATTTATGCGAGCTAACTATATATCTAGCATCTGGAATAATGCTTACCAAAAACTTGTAACGACATGCCAACCAGAATGTAATGGTTTGTACTGGTACCAATTTAAACAGTTTGAAGATCACCTGTCAAATTTTGTCAGAGATTTACTAAAATCAGGTATATATATATATATATATTTTTATATCTGTTGGTATACACAGATATACCAAATTAAAATCATTATACCTTTTAAGTTATTCATAATTGTATTAACTTATTTATACATTATAAGAAATTTACCAAGAAAAAAGGTACTCAAGGAGATATGGAATAGTGGTCATGAAGATAGTGAATATATTCATAATAACAGTGAAAATAGATAGAATCATTAAACATGTTTTAAAATATCTTATGTATCTATATTTTACTTTTTGTAGAATTATTGTACATACAATTAAATTATGTTTTCAATGATTTTTTCCAACACAAAATAATTTTTATTTTTATTCGTAGTATAATCAATTTTCTAAATAGGCTAAACATTACGAATTTTAAAACATTATTTACAAAGTTATTTATTTATTTTGCGATTTATTTATCAATAGGTAAAAACTATTATGATAAATAACTACATCATGAAATTATTATTCGATGTACGCAAATAAATATTTGACTCGCCCGAACTCTTGTGTTTATAGCCTCGCATTAGCACTTATATAGCTTTACAGTCTATGTCTGGTCAAAAGCTAAAGGTGTCTGGCCAAGAGTTTTAAGTGTTAAAAATATCTAGCAACTGAGGAAAAATTTTCTAATAGTTATCCACGTAACATTTTAATCTTAGCCTTTATACTAAACGTAAGTTTATTTACAATTAACACATTTCAGAGCGTTTGGTAAAAGGTAGCCACGTTGTTAAGTGTCTGTAAATGGATGACATAAGTTTTAATATTATTCCGGATAAAATGTAAAATAATTACTCTCTATTGTTTGAGGAAAATAAGTTTGCATTTAATAAGACTTTGCTACCTGTTACCTGCCATAGCCACCATGATTCAAACTTTATATTACTTCATCATTCTTACCTGTGTTCTGAGTATGTGCTATTAAATCTTCACCTTTTATAAAAGAACGAAGGTCTGGCGTTTACAGACCATAAACGACTACTCAATTTTTAATATTTAAAACAAATCTAAATTACTATAAATCTCAATTGTATTATTTGATGTTGTAGGCTAAATAATTGAAGAAAAATGTAAAACATTACTTCCCAAATTCAGAATATATTATCGTACATTATCTGTGATGTTTAAATAGTACGTAATACAATTTTAGTTAAGTAAAATATAAATTAAAACATACATTACCGTTAGCCGCTTTAACTGTTCGTAGTGTCAATGGTTATGTGTACCGTAGTACAGACAAATCTATATATATATAAATGAATGTTTGTATGTTTGTCCTTTATGGAATCGTGAACTATTGGACCGATCATGATGAAAATTTGTACGTATATGTATTTTTCCACGGAGAAGGTTTATAAGCTATGCCCATCCCTTTCCCGATTCAGGATTCCGCCCCACTGGTTACAGAAATACCCATAAGAAATGCATTGCAGCAAACATATGTTAACGTCTTTTCAAATTTTTAATCAGCTGTTCTTTGTAAACATATATTACACTTATAGTTTTAAAGCATAGAGTAAAGCTTAAGAGAAACGACAAATTTTGTTTAAACTGTTTTTGCAATCACTGTTAAACATAGACTTTACTATCCAGATAATACAATTCAAATTTGACGTAAAAATTCACCTTTAACTGCAATATTTATTTAATATAAACCATGCTCATGCTTGATCAGAAGAGTAATGCAGATATCATAATTACTATCTTACGTTGGCTACAAATATAAAGAATGTTATAAAATCAACCTTAGTTGTTTTTTTTTGACAGAAGTATGGTTCTCAAAACTCCGTGTGTACATATTCTCTCGATCGAGACAACAAAGCAAGCTCAATCGTGGCATCGGAGATATAACTAATTTAATCTAAAATTTATTATAGTAAAAAAAAAATTTACTAAGTAATATAAGGACTTCGGTTCTTAAGATTTGCGTGCGAAGCCGTGGGTAACAGCTAGATAGAGGCAGGAATATGGTACATACCTTCATAAAACGCCCAAGAGGCTCACGATGGAACGACTATCAATTATCTCAGCAATGTTTAGAATGTGATAGAAAAAGAATAAGTGAATATAGTGTACTGTTTTCAACGGGAAATTGCGTGCGAAGCCGCGGGCAACTTTTGCAAAAAAATTATTGAAATGCGCAGCAAAGCGCGCCGGGCCCGCTAGTACAGAAATAAATCTTTGACATAATTATTTAGGCTATACCAGTTTTTTTCAGACATATATTCATCTCAATAGAGTGGTAGAGATGTCCTTATGACAGCTATTTGTCATTCGTGTGTTCACTGCTCATGTCACATTACACGGTAAGAGGTGGTATGTCAACACAAACAGTTGTGTGGCGAGTTTACAGAAAGCAATACTGCCATTGTATGACGATGTTTCCCGACATATCATCATCTCGGTAGAGCGAGAGAGGTGTCCATACAGCATCTGTTTGTCACCCATTTGTTTGTCTGTTGCTCATGTAACATTTCACGGTAGAGAAGGCATTTCAATATCAACTGATGTAAGGCGAGGGTGTGGCATTGCTGAGAGCAATAGTGAGATTGTTTGTGTATGTTTTCCGACAAGTCTCAATCTTAAACGTAGTATTTACACAGAATATTTTATAGATTGTGTGGTTTGATCAGTAACATAATGGTTTAGAAAAATAGGATTTAGAAATCAATAGTAAATGTTTATTAGCGAAGAATTGTTTAGGTTATTGTAGAAGTTTTTGTAATACTTACTTAATAATAACCATTCTTCTCATAACTATTTAAAACTTTGACTAAAAATACCAACTGTACTTGAAATTCTTATATTTTAATTTTAAACTCTGGCTTATTTTAAATTTATTAATGGAGGTAAGTAAGATTTACACATACACAGGTTAGCTTCGTAATGCAATTGTTAACGATTACATTCTTTTTTTTATATGAATTTTTAATTAAGGTTTAATAATTTTTTTTTGGTAAAATTGATTCACATAGATATTATTTGAATAATTGTATTAGTACCTACGTTTAGTGATTATTCCATATTTTCGCATTAAACGCATTCTTTCGAATATGTTTAATTTATCAGTTTTGAATTAAAACATAACTATGGATAGCTCTTGTTTGTTTTTAAAAGTAGGTACTAGTTACCACGTCCCAGAGTGATACGTACTGGAAACATAGCTGAACAATGAAGGTACTGAATATTGCTATTATTTTTACCTTTTCAGATTTTATATTTCACAATTCACTTTTATAATGAGTGTTACGATTAACAATCATAATTGAGAGCTTTTTCCTTTTAAGGCAGCGTCGTAAGAAAATTGTAGCTAGTTTACTGATTTGAGTCGAGTAGATTCTCGTTGCAATAATAGTGAGAATATCTAGATAATGTCTCTAATTCCATTTATGAACATTTACATCTATGTTTATAACGTAAGAGACCAGAGTGAATCATTCTGTCAAACAATAACCGATGCCACAGTTAGATACATGTATATCAGAATAGCCTCAAGCCGCAGATAATAACTATAGAAAATACATCTGATAGAAACAATTTTATTTTAGGAAACTACTTTTTTAATGAATTTTGCATTAACACAGCTGTTTAATCTGATTTAGATAAATACTGAATTGGGCAAGGGATAAGGGCCAATGAAATAGTAAATCAATAAAGTTATTTACGCTTATTATGTCTACATTTAGCACTACATACGTATTGAAAGGAATAAAAAAAAACTAAACACGTGTTAGGATATTCTAAACGTGAAAAAATACTTTATCGAAAGTTTCAGTTTTATTTCCTATACCTCATGACTCAGATAGATAAGAAAAGCGATTCTCATGAAGATCAACAGCCATAGAAGTTGCAATATGATTGCTAACTGTACACGAACATTTTTTTATTTTCAACTTTCCGAAGCCTAGAACGATGAAATTTGAAATACATGTGCCATGTGCTCCCAAATTAAAAACTGCAGATTTTTCATTGAGATCACACAGTTTAAATCCTTAAGAAGAAGAAGAACTATACTTTGGTTTTCAATTTCCCACTGTCTTTGAAAGGTAAAATTTGATACACATTAATGTATTCTCACTATAGATTATCAAAACTAGATTAAATATATATCTTTGATGCTTTTTGACCAAAATATACTTTTCAAATCTGCTTAAATACATAATTATTTGAGCAAAAAGGTCACATTAACAATGACGCAGAAAATACCTTACATTAATAATATGTAACAGACTGAAGAAGAATTTTCCGACCCACTTCATCTATCCAACTTGATGGACGATACTGAAATGAGTGAATAGATTAGAATATCTTTATATTAGAATATTGAGACCCAACCTTGTTTTCGGGAGAGCTTATGCTGCCGTATCAAAGGATAAGCCTATGATGTGCCTGTTGTTTCATACGAAACTGAGTGAAAACCGCGATATAAACCAGTTAATAATAGATGTGCTTTAACCTAAATACATGAATGACAGGTAATTCTTTCACATTGACATAAATATATTAGATAATATTTTCATTAATTACAATTAATTAGAACCATGTTTAAATGGATAAAATGTCATCGACGAAAGATTAGAGTCAAATAACTTCATGTTCCTACATGTTCTTATTCCATTCTCTTGTATCCCCGTGGATACAGCGGTTGTTATGCTTTTAAACTGAAACCTCTCTTTTACTTTCATAAAGTAAAACGTGTATTACAAATCTCTCTGCCTTTTTAAATTCCATGTACAATAATTATCATACAATTACTGCTCTGTTTTATATTACGCTGTAGTATACTAATCTTATAAATAAAAATGAATAATTTAATTTGTTAATAATCTCTAGAATGACTTAAACAATTCGTCTAGTTCTTTTTGGATACGTGATAATTTCCCGATATTTTTAAGAAATGTAATCAGTTTTATAATATTTATGTTTTAGAGAACACAAGCAAACTCAGGTATGGTGCAGGAAATACAATTCATTCAAAATGTAAAACTTGACATTAGAGCCAGTCCCTTAAATAATATTTACCTGATGTATTCATACTAAAATTTTAAAATACCATATTATACAGTCATATTACATAATAAGTGCTTTGAAAAATAGGCTAACGACTTAATAACTACATGTTAGCCATGGGTAACAGGTAGTTACAAATAATTTTCGTTTATTTTCCTTTAACATGCAATTTATTCATTCAATAATCAAACGTAAACAAAAACAATGGTTATTTCCATGATGTTTTCAAAATACAGCATAAATGTTACTTTAAGAAATTTGGTGAAGTAAATGTTACAAGACATTTTTATACATTCATTCAATATTTATATTTCATGTAGGGGCTTTTCACGTAATATTAATATTTATTTGTGATTATTCTCAAAGATCTCAAATCTATACATTAGAATAAAATTTTAGAATGATCTTGGAAATAATGTTGCACTATAATATAAATGTATGAGTATAGTATTTTTTTTTTTTTTTTGAAATCCACATATTAAAGTTATACAAGTTACACACAGTGAAATTTCTTCCAGATAGAAATGGTCTGCGCCCGAACATGGTGGTGATAGCATTACGTTTCGCGTATAAGAGTTTGTGTTGCGAGTGTAAAATTTAACAATTATTTTCTGGATTTTTTGTATATTAATAAATAGTATGATAATTATGACAAACAATTATTGATTAGTGAAAAAACTGAGATTTTCTGAGGAAATTTGAGTCTGGTAGGTGTGGTTCATGTACATTCAATTGTTTAAGTGTTTTCTCTAGCCGGTGAAAGTTAGAAAAATTAATTTACAGCCTAAATAGAATGGTCATTTTTGGAAGAATAAAAACTAATATTAGCAACGAGTGCAAGGTCTTTTTTTCTATTCAATAATTTTATATTCCTACTCAGGCCGAACCAATATAACACAAGAAAATAGTTTATTAAGTTAAACCCTGGTTTACCTTACTCAGATTGTATCCTACTGGCCTTCAGATATTTCAAGAAAATTTTCAATGATCAAAAAATATTTTTAATTCATAATTTTTACTACGAATATTCCAAAACTGCATAGTTTTCTTACAGTAATATTTTTAAGATAGACATATCTCAAACAGCTTACGTTTTTGTGAAGTACTTATATCCGGAAAATACACATATAACTTTCAAGTTTGGCTGTGTACCAAAATCGTTATAGTTCTTAAACCTCAACTAATACAACATCTCAATACATTAAAATGTTTTTCAACCATAAGTAATTTAATCCATTATGAATATATGTAATCGATGGTTTTTAAATAAAAAAATATTTATTTTTATAAGTTACTGGGGAAATATGTAAACTTAAAAAATATATCTAAGACTGCTAGAGTAGGTAGTAAGTATCTCAATGTATAGTATACATGCTTCAAGGCGAAAACCAAATTTATCTTTTTAAATATAATGAAGACTACGGGCTAATTGCAGCTGATAAAATCTCTGAGATCCATCTCTTTTAGTCATGAAGAATAAGAGACATTTAACCACCGATCTTTACATTTTTGTTTCAATTATCTATGTAAATATCACTAGCTCATACATAGGTTAATTCGTGATTGGTTTTAGGTTTTCTTTTACCTACATTTGAATCTTCGGCCACTATGCGCTTGTGTTACTGAATAAGAAACTCCATATTTTTAATTGATATAAATAATGAGATTAGATTCTGTCATTATTTTATAAGTTTTCCTAACACTTGTAGCGAGCCGTCCACTTGGAAAGTACAGCACCCACTTGAGCCTCACTCAGCTAAAACTGTGTCCCTCACACAGTGGCTCTAAAAATCCTTTCAAATGTGGTCCTTACAAAGGTTTTAGCAGTACCATTAATAATCGTGAACAATTAAAAGCTAATTTCTTAATGGTAAAACAAATAATTTAGTGTACACTGTACATGTTATCATATGGAGAGGTAAAAACCTCTGGGAACATGCTGTTCACAAGATGGATAAAAATAACGATTAGTTTACTAGGTAATAATCTATATTTGATGTGATAGTCGGGCTAGAAACAGGTGTCTAGTGTGAAAAACATAGTCCTTTACTGAAAGGAGAGCTTTAAAAAGATATTAAATATAAATATGTTCATCAATATGCTAATTTGAAAGCTCAGTGGTTACATAGGCGTTAATAACACTGTCAGTATCAGAAAATATCAAAGGCCTTCTCTTATAACAAGTCATTATTTCCACTAATGAATAGGTAAAGTGACACTGTTAGGTCGAAGTGGTTTGTGTGAACATTATTCCTTTGTGTGTAGATATTCTAATACGCCATCGGTGTGGTTATGAAGGGATAAATATAGATATCTTAGGTCTCATATTATATTAAAGTTTCTTCAAAAATCTATAACTATACAAAATGTCGTGCTGCTCAGATGAGCTTTTATACTTAAAATATTTTGGAAAAACCAATTTAACTATGCTTTAAACAAGTTATGGGGATTTTTATACTATTACAGCATAAATAAAATAAAAAACAGATATAATTTGTATACTCTTCAACTGTCATACTATATGAAAATCATTCATTTCAAAAATAAATGTATGTTTTCCTGCATTTTAGATAAGCTAACACGAACGGAAAATAAGTATAAATCGCGAGTAAATTAGACGGTGTTTCGGTTAAATAAACATTTGATTTATTCTAAGGTTATTCGACTGGTGTGAAAATCGGTCCTGTCTGAAATAATTTTAGGTTTTCTTAAATTTCCGATCAACCGAAACAGGCCAGTCTTAACTAGACTTCGCGAGCTATTAGAATTATTTTTTTGTTAAATGACCCTCTCAATCGATATTTCAACTGAGCGATTAATATACTGTATATCGACCGTACCGTATCCTTGAGAAACCTGTATCGTTGATTAAATTCGTCCCTCCATACAGGTATACCAATAGATATATACCAATAAAATTCAAGTCTGTCAGTTCGATACCTTATTTCCGTTTAAGGTATACGATTTTAAAAACACAACTCGGCGATTTGTACCTTAAGATGTAGTTGTAGGTGGCGTTATCCACCTAACCTGATCTTTTGAGTATTTTTAAATTACTGAGTCAACATTACATAATAGAAATACGAAACTTTTCTAGGCCAATGGGTAGTACCCAGGTAGCTGCATCATCTGTCGTACAAAAGGAGTACAATTTTTTACCCTACTAAAAATCAAAGTTACAATGAATGTTACCCTTGGTTGCTAGAATATATTTAAATATATATATCATATATATATATATATATATATATATATATATATATAATTTTTTTATATATATATATATAAATGTTGATTAGAGCATCGTAAAAAATTATGAAGCTTTCGAACCTAAGCCACTTGCATTAAATAACCATATATCGCATGAACGTTTTAAGCTAGCTAAGCTTTACAAGAACAATCATAACTCATTTCAACTACACTACTTTTTTTCTTACTCTGTGCTTTAAAATCTACTTACTTCATATTAAATAAAATAGTATTCGAAAACACTGCTATGTCTTTTCCAAACTAGTGCTTTACCTTTTTAAAGTAGCTACTAAATGTGCATTAATTTTAATTCTGCAAATATATTAATCCTTTACAAATTATAATACATTTTAAGTAAAGACATATACATTTTGTGCCCTATTTGTATAGTGTAACCATTATAAGAATGAACTAAACATTATTTTTGGACAGAACTCCCAGGAACTCAGGAAATTATCTTCGCGGCTAAAGTAGTCCGATTATACTAGCTGATATCACCACACTTACCCCGTAATTGAGTGTTTAATATGTTTAATATAGGCACGTCAAAAAACGGAGCTAGCCATTTGTGATGGTTTTATCAAAAAGCCATACACAGTATTATAATTTGTTACAGCCAAAATATCAAGAGTGACATTATGTTTTTTCTTAATAAAGATAAAGAGGTATAGATTAATCTCGCATGTTTAGCTTTGCAGAAACAATCTTTCGAAAATGTATCAAATTTTTATATTTTCCAAAATGTAACAACACAAGTTCGTAGAGCAAAACTGGGTTTAGAATATCCCGAGTCTAATATTTTGTTTTATTTATTAGGTATATATTTTTACTGACTTAAATCAACGTATAAACCAAGAATGATCATATATTTGGCATTTTTGTTATATTTATGTTATTATTATTATTACTATAAAAATACATGAATTTTCCAAATACCTTTATATTATTTAGTTATCGTTCTGAACACCCTTTGCCACTCGATTAATTATATGTTATTTACAATTCCACATTTTAAAATTATGTAATATATCATTCATGCAATAAAAACAACCTTTCTTTTCCACGCAAGAATATATTGTCATAAGTTACCACAGAAGAATATTGAAGTGTAAAGAAAAGGCTGGATAAAACCGACAAGGCACATACATCATTGGTCGGGGTTAGAAGAAAGGTGCTACTAATGTTACGTTCTTATAAAATATATCTGAGATTCGTATAATAAATGTTGCATAAAGTTCAATGTGCTTAAGGTTTTAAAAGATTCAGTACATAAATTATATAGCTAGTCTGTGTTCTTTTTATAAAAAATAGTGTAATTTCAATAATCACAGATTTTACAGTCATGATTTTCAAACTGTTTTGTACCAAAATGTTTTTCCAATTTACACTTTAATTGTACTTACAATCGTACATAAATACTGCTTGTAGATATAAGCTCACAATACGAATTTATTGACGGATTAAATATTAGAAACAGTTTCGGATTTACAAGCAGGGGTTTTTTACGAAAAAGGATTCGAAATAATACGAGAATTTTGTAATTACACAATTCTGACTTGAAGTGGGACAAAATGAAAAGAATTATTTTGCACTAAGGCTACTTTCTTATATGCGCTACTTCCTGATCTTAAAGATTTTAAATTTCAGTCAGCAGGTATATATATATATATATATATATATATATATATATATATATATATATATATTTCCTTGCAAAAACCCCCTTAGCGTATGCATTGAAGTTTATTTACCTTATGTGTATATAGCCTAAAGTTTTAAAATAAATCAAAATATTAGGATGATTCTCACATTTAGAATACTTCATGTTATCAATTTTATTTATTTATAGCTAACCTTCTTCTTAAGAATCAACTTGTTCGATGTAAAAACGAAATACTGAAATGATAAAGGTATGAAAAGTTAGTTGAAATATTAGGGATGTAACTATACTTATACTTTGTAACAATGACTTGTTTTTAATGAGTTTAGCAATACCTGCATTTTGGCTTTGGGAAGAGCGAGCTTAAATTTAGGTGGATAATTGTAATTTTCTAAGAAGGGTTTTAATTTCGGGATTCTTTCATGTACTCCTCCAACTTGTTGAAAATACTATAACTCTCTACTATACTTCACTGTTTCGTTTAGGCTCAATAAGTTTACCATGTGACTTGCCCTTATTTTTCAAATAGAACTTATACACGCTTTAATGTAATAACAACGCTGTTTTAAAATATAATCACTTGAGGGAATTTATTACCCGTAGAGTACGGTTGATTTTTATGAAGGACACCATTAGTATAAAAGTTTCCAAAGACTCTTTTCTGCATACACATATACACAAGAAAGTAGAGTAAACAATTTATAATAAACTTAATATATAAACAAAGTATGTAAACAACTTATAACTTAAATAGTATATAAGTAGTGTAATATAAACACATATATTTATTGAATAGTATGAGTTTTATTATTTGACACTCATCTATTTAAAAGCTTTGTTCATATACAGCTTGTTATTTTCGCGAGATTTCAATACAGGTACAATTTAAAGCTACGGCTGAAGGGTCTTAAATATGTTGCTTTTAAAATCAAAGAACTTTTAAGACCACACAAAAACTAAAAAAAATTGCTTTGAACGTTCTTTGTAAATCCAAAAAAGTACAGTTTTGTTACTCACAGTAAAATTATACTCACAGCAAAATATAAATTCCAACTTTCTCTAAAAAAATATTAAAGCAGATACTTGCCTAGAAATATGGTGCCGATATAACTTATACAAACTGTAATTGCAAATTGAACAAAAAGTTATAAGTAGCATAATAACTTTGTATCCATATAACTATATTTCCTATATATAATTTATAGACACTATATATATATATATATATATATATATATATATATATATATATATATAATAAGATAACAATGTTGTGTAAGGAACGATATATATATGTTGTTATCTTCACACATAAATGTTAGTATATTTACCAAAGTTCGTTTTAAATACTTATTCTCTATTATTTGAATATTATATATTCTAAAAGCCATCGACGAAGATTCTAAAATGTAGGGAAATAAATATATAACTGCCTAATAAGATTTCATAGAAGCAGAATTGCCATGTTACTAACAATACATTTGTAAGAATATTATTCTAGACATTGATATAAAAGTAGTCAACATGGTATAAGTAACGTATAGGCAAAATGTTTCCTCTAACCACAGAAAGTCCAGAACATATGTAGGGGTTACTTTTAAGATTAATGTTATTTTAATATAAAAAAAGGCATACATATGAAAAAGAAGAACTTTTTAAACAATTTATCTTTAAAGCTTTTAGTGGCAAATCTAAACATGAAATTACAATGCTTTGTTCTAAAAGTAGGGTTGGGTCTAATTGAAACACACTGGCCCTCTGAGCACTCCCCGAAACTAAAAGCAAACATAAATTTTTGCCCTGGAGCCCACTCGCCACGCTTTATTGCGTGGATTTCTTTTTACGTTTCTACTAAAACACCTTTTCAATCTGTTCGTATTGCATTATATTGAATTAAGGCCGATTATATACAAAGCTAACGTGAACTATAAAGTCGTATAGGCTAAAATATTTAAATTTGGTAAAATAAATTACAATTTATCTAACTTGTGACTTAAAACAAACTTTGGCACAACTCTTGTCGTTATACAAGATAGTTCATTACATTTTCCATCAATTACACATTGAACTTATGTTTCTGGAGTAATATACCATTATTGGTTAGTTGTAGAGTTGTAAGTTCATACTTAACCTATATAATAGCCTAATGAATCTATATATATATATTTGGTACACGTATTTGGTTCGTGTGAATCGAACCTTACGTATAAAAGCTAAAGGATTTCCATAAATACTAAACATCCTTAGCATTTAAATGAGGTTGTAACCCCTACAAGATTTATATTTTGTTTTTATGCTTGTCGATGTCCTTGAAAGATAAAATTTGACATACACTCGTTTTATGATCTCAGCAGAAAAATAAAAGACTTGCACGAAGATAAACTACTAACAAATGTTAAAATAGTGTTATGGCCTCTACAATAAATATATATTTTTGCAACCTCCAATTGTTCTTCAGAAATGAATGTTATACAAATATGTCGAATGTTTTAAATTAAAATAGTTGCATAAAAATCAACTACACATAGTGGTTGAAAGTGGTGCAATCTAAAAGAACTATAATTAAGTTTTTTTTTTTCAATTTACCTGTTTCCTAAAACGATTACATTTGATACGCATGATCTTCATGCTCTTAACACAAAATATTTTTAATACACATCATCTAAAGCGGATGAAAATCGGTTGGAGGCACACACAAAACATATTATATTTTAGTTTTCAACTATTAAATATAGTATAAAAAGGAAATATTATACCAAAGCCTACACTGGTTTACATAGAATACAACAACATTTTTTAAAGATCAATCACACATACTTATTTAAAAAGAGTTGTAACACCTATAGTAATATTTTTTGTATTTTTTAACTTCCCGTAGGCCTAGAATAATGAACTTTGATATACAAGTGGATTAAAAAATAAAAAGTTTTAAAGATTGTAAACACCGACATTGTATGTAATACGTTAGTAAAACCGAGAGTAATTATATTTAGTTTTCAACTTTCAGCTAACCTAAAGAGGTGGAATATGACAAGCAAATGTATATGAATGTATATATATATATATTTAAATGAGCACTCACTAGACTAATGATACGGAAATAAATTAGGTCGGGCATACATGAACATGATCGTATGTAGTATATGTTTGACCGAAAAATACTTTTCAGGCAAACGTACGTATATACTTCCTTCATCGGGACAAAAACGTACACGCTACTAAGGCGCCAGAAATACCTGAATCCAGTAGTATTTGTCAATCGTCGGATGTAAACGATTTTTAACCAAAAAACAATTTCTACACCGTTGGATATTAATATTTTTCGGAATGACTCTAGACGGAGACAATTAAAACTAAGGGAAGTTTTTATCGGTACAACATTGCAAGTGCTACTACAACATCGGAACTACCGTAGACCACATTAAAACTGCAATGGCCAGAAGTGGTCGCTTTATGACTATGCTTTTAACCTTATATTTGAATCGTGCGAATAATATAGAACAATCTAATCGTTAACGACATTAAATTAAATTGTATACACATCACACAAATTTCAGCATTTAATTTACACTTTACTGTTTAGACGGTATAAACTAAAGTTCTAAGACTTAATATTTAGTATAGTATCAGCCTATTTAAAATTTAATTCTTTATTACTGATTTAAGCAAAATTACAATTTAACACTTTTTACGTTATTTCTAATAAAATTACAGTTTTTATTCTACCTTCAATGTTTTTATAAGATAATCTTCCATTTTTAATGTGGGAAGGATATAAAGTTTCACTTTAGGAACAGATAAATGAAAAAAAAAAACATTTCTAGCTTTACTTATAAATATAACGTTATACTAATACAAAGCAGTTTCAATGTCTCCATAATATGTCTGTAGGGCAAAAGTTGATGCTCACAGACTTTAATTTAAACCAGTATAAAAATCAATATATTCTACTCAAGCAAATGTGATTAAAAATAGTTTATAATATACTGTCTAGTATACCTCTTGTAATTTAAAAAGTAAAATATCTTGCTATAAGTTACGAAACAAGTAATAGTCTTTATAAGCATTAAGCTATCAAGCCATGAAAAGATAATAATACAATTTTTCAATAAATGTTCACTAACTACAGGTGTAAATGCAAACACTAAAAGGTAAAACGTAGTACAGTAAAAGCCCGCTAATTTGGCACTTTCGGGGATCGAAGTGTTCCGGATTATTGAAAATTCCGGATTACAGAGCGTCATATGAAAATGCTGGAAAATTCGGTTTTTAACCGCTAAAATCGTATCACACTTAAGTAAAAGGAGTGAAATCAAGTGATATTAACTCAGAAAAGCTGAAAACCCAGCCAAAATACAATCACTCTTTAAAAATAGTGGCTGGTTTTTCAGTCCCAAAGAGATAATGTACAGTAGCTTGATTTTACTTTTTCTACATTAGCGATGATAGCGGGCTAAAAATCGTCGTCTAAGTTTCAGAGTGTGGCTTTAAAAAAATCACTCTTTACATGTAAACAATTAAAGAATTACTAAGGAGATAAATAAAATTAAACAAACATTAGTTTGAACACAAAATGAACATTTAATACCTAGAAAAACATTTCTAAACTTAGGTTAACTTAGATGTAGGCTAACTAGTGCGTACATTATGTAATAAATATTATGGTGAACATAATTTTTGTGTACAGTATTTTATTTGAAAAAATACCTAATGTCTGTTTGTTTTTTTTTATCATGTTTCTTCTTTAAAAAGTCATTTCTCAGAACATATAAATTTACAAGCTCTGAAGCATTGTAGGAGCTGCTGCGTTCGGCAAATCGTATAAACGTGTCGATAGTGGCACTTGCTTCACTCCACGTAGGCACGGGTGTTGGATCATCTGCTCCCTCTTCATCATCTGATTCGGACTCCACAGGATGAGGCTCTGAGTGAGGCCCAAGTACACTTTTGATGAGCAGTTCATCCGTAATTTCTTCTTCAACTGGCTCGTTGCAATCAATGTGTATCCACTCCAAGATTTCTTCTTGTGGCACTTTCCTTATTTCGTCTTGGGAACTGTGGGCCACCAAGTCCAGTATTGCTTCATTGTCGACTGAAACAGCAATGTCCTCTTCTTGGTAGGCAGCTGGCCATAGTTTTCGCCAAGACTTCTGTAGAGTGGTGGGCTTGACCTTTTTCCATGCCAAGGCGATTCCGAAAATTGCATATTTTATGTTGAATTTTTTCTGAAAATCAACCACCATACACTCTGAGTTTATCAGGCCTTGAAGAAAGGACGCTCTGTAAAAACATTTAAAGTTCTGAATCACTCCTTGATCCATTGGCTGAATCAAGGACGTAACATTTGCCGGGAGGTATGCAGTAAAAATATTTCCCGATATCAACTCAGACGCTGCAGGGTGAGCTCAGCAATTGTCTAGGATGAGCACAACCTTGCTGTCTTCAGGTAACGGTTTTTCAGATTGCTTTTAACAGATGGGACAAAGTGGTGGAAAACCCAATTTCTAAATAAATCGGAGTTCATCCACGCATTGGATTGATCATCGTATATTACGGGTAGGTGGGTAATGCCTTTCAGAGGTCTTGGCTTTTTTGCTTTTCCGATGACGAAAGGCGTCAACATGTGGTCCCCTGAGGCATTGTCACAGAGCAAAATTGTCAAACGGTCTTTGTTTTTTTTTTTTAACCTTTGGCACATATCTCATCCGCTGCTGCCAAAGTCGAATTAGGCAAACAACGCCAAAGTAGGCCAGTTTCATCAGCGTTGTAAATCCGGCATGCTGACAAATCGTAGTCTTCAACTAGATTTTCAAATTCAGCTTTATATTCTTCAGCCGCATTTTGGTCGGCTGATCGGAGCTCCCCAGCTACATCAAGCTTCCGTATTCCGTGTCGATTTTTAAATCGGTGAAGCCAACCATCAGAAAAGGCATTCTTTATTCTTCTTGATGTCATACATTGTTGATGAACCAATGTTGAATTCTTCCATTAGCTTCATTCTACTCTCACCTTTTTCTACACGTCTTATAATTTCTAGCTTTTGTTGAATGGTAAGTGTGACATGCTTACGTTTATTTCCAACTTTGCTGGTGGATGAGCCGGGCTTGGAAAACATAGGGCACAACTTTGAGAAAGTTAAAACACAATATAAACGAGCACAACACTCACGACTGCACTCGAGTACGAACTGACAGTGACTGAGACTGAGGCAGACGCTAGACGCTAGACAAACACGTAACGCGGCGGACACTCAGCAAGTGGCCCTGAACCCCCTCACACACAGCTGCTGCGTCACATACGATCCCTTCTGACTGAGCACGAACCTTTCCGAGCGCTCTTGCGAACTGTACGTTTCACAGTGCGGTTAAAATATCTCATTTACGCGATTTTTTTTTAAGACGGTGCCGGATGAATGAAAGTGCCGAACCATTGGATGCCGGATTAGCGGGCTTTTACTGTAATAATATTTAAAAAAAATTATTCTTAGGTAATAACACACAAATTTGGAATGCGGGCCCAATTTTAATGCACACATGTATTGCGTAGCTATTTCTATGCCTTAACTATTTGATATATATTTCCTGTTGTATATACGTTAATATATTATTGAGATATCTCTCAATACACTTAATTTCTTGTTTATATAGCTGAATAGAGGAATTTTAAATAAAAACAGTCTAAACTTTAGGAATTGTTCATGTATTAAATATAATAAACTACAATCACTAGTGGTTAAGATTAAGCTAATTGTTATTGTTTGTATTTAGTTATATTTACAGAGTCCCTATAAAAAGGAGTGATATTTAGAAATTAGGACTACTTCACCTAATACAAAATAGTTTAAATAAAGAGATAATGTCGTATGATATTGGTTATTTAATATACAAATTATAATCAATACATCTTTCAGTCATACATCTGGCTATATAAAACCGCCATTAAGACAAATATTTCTACGTCAACAATAGAATATGAGTTATGGTTATATAAAGAAGATTGTTTTTGATGGGAAGATAAATGAGTGTAGGAGCTCTCATAAATAACTATGTCAGAGTCAAACCAAAGTGATGCAAAACATGGCAAATCGGTTTATAATCCCCACGTGATACTGAAAATGAAAATATTAGATATATCTCAACTATCTGCAATTTTGTTAATTATGTACCTAAGCAAGTGTGCGAGAATAAAATTTTTTAATATAAATTTTAACACACCAAGTTAGTCCTTTCAAATTTACATGCAAGTTATGGTATGTTTAAAAAGGGATAATTTTGGTATTTTCACTTTGAATAATTTCAGCTTCATAACAACATGTTATGATGATATAGTGGCCATCATTCGTAATCCTTTTTGTTAAATTGAATAAACAGCATAATATATATTATAAAACTATACTATCAGTAACGGCACTTAAAAATTAAAAAGTCAAGTAAAATATACTTTATTCATTCACACAATAAAACACATACAATTATAACCATAGCTTATGGAGAACTACCTAATAAATATTAAATTATTATGTGGCGGCTGTGATGCGTATTACCACAGGAAATATAAATAGACACATAATATAACGTTGATGTTGTTATAAAAGTGTATTTTATAATTTAGAAGTGATACAACAACATTAGTAACTACAAAATTTCTACTTACCAACAACATCAATCAGTGCCCATTGGTACGATGGATGTGTGGTCGGATCTTTACAACCCAATTAATTAAATATATTTGGATCTCATCAATAAACTATTCCTGTTAAATTATTCATTTCCATTAGCCGGGCGTGTAATCTTCCGTTGTAATCTTTGTTAACAACAGTCCATTGTGCAACTGTTCAGTTTGGTTTATTTTATAAAAACAATTATTAGATCAGATTAAAAGTATATATTTATTCGTGCATGCGTTTTTAGAAGTTATGATCTGTACCAAAAATGATTTTCCAACCTACTAAAATTTAATTGAAATCATTTGAACAAGTTAGCTATTCCTAATTAGATTGTCATAAATCAAAGTCTAAAATAATTAATTTAATGATAACCAAATAAGTTAATTATCATTCCTCAAACTATTACTGGCGGAGCGATAGAAAACCTAACACGATGTTAACGAAGAGTTTAATTAATTATGTCCCTGTCTATCTACACGAGAAATATGTAAAAAATTACCTATGCACTTGAAATTGCACATGTCGCTTAATTTCTATATATTTGTCACTGAATTTGATAATACTAAATTGCAAATTAAAGCATTTAGCTGAGCGTTAGTGAATATTTTACATTGGTTTTACAATTAGCAATGATCGCAATGTACAAGAGCGGACTAAATACATTTGTAAAAATATAATCAATCAATATGGGATTTAAAGTTGTGGATTTAAAAGTTGTAAAGTAAAATTTTGATTTAAGTAAAATATTTTTGTTGCCTTATCCTCCCTAGCTCAACGAAACTGTTATTTTTTAAAGTAAGTTAAACGTTAGTTAATACACTAGGTGGTAAGTTGTCAAGAGAAATATTTTATATGCAGACTTTAAATTTTGCATCAAACTTAATTGCTACTTAGACTAGATTGAGATCTACGGTGATTAATGTCCAACAATAGAAATTTGGTTAATTTATTTTTCGTCTGCTTGGTAGATATAACTCATTTATAGTATGCTGGTAGGTCTACATGTTAATACAAATTAAACCCGCTGTAGAGTTGAAACTTTACATGCAACGTTAGCTAAGCCTGATATGATATACAGGGTGTCGGGTACTCCTACAGTATAAATAGTTAGGAGATTTATAAAATAAAACGCAATTCTTCTTCTTCTTCCAATTCTTAAATACAACAACTGCATGTCGTAGCACGGTTTCAACCGATTATTGCTGAATGGTGGTTAAGAAACAGCAGGGTAAAGAGCTGTTTCTTTAATTCGAACACATACTGATATAGCGGCAACGGTTCGTATATCAAACGGATGCTGTCTGATCTGAGATGTCTGTAAACCATTAAACACCGTGATAATTGTCACCGTTATAACGGTATCTTTAATGTTCCAAATAAAAACATTTTTCTTTAACATTACTGTGGTTTTGGTACCGAAATCAGGGAAATTACCAATTCTATAATGTTGCAATACACACTGACCAAAAATTTAACCAAGAAGCGTATATTCGGTTTTTGTTGTAATGGAAATGTTAAATTTGTTAAAAGTCATGAAACTGTAAAGAGCAACCTCTGGTACTTCAATATTCCAACCGTAGACCCGGTACAATCATCAGACAGTATGTGCTCGGTGCAAAACCGATGATGAATAAGTATAGAAATGTAAACGTGCGCCGTACCTAGTCAGTCAACCCTGGTGAGTCAATATTTGCTCCTGCTGTACTCATTACATAATTAGCCACAACAGGGGAATACTGGCTTTAGTCACATATATAGTATGCTTGGCTCTAGGTGCACAGTTACTCTATCAAATTATTACATACATCAGAAATCACTTAGTATCCATTTGCAATACCAAATGCGTTGGTTTTTATTTTATTTTAAGATAACAACTATTAAAAAAGAATTTTAAGATAAAATTTTAGTATTTTTTTTACTAACTTTAGTTATTTATTCAAACCAAACTACATACCAGAGTGACGTAGATTACTTCAAGTTTTGAAGTAATACAAGTATTAATAGATATGTTACGATTGTCTAACTGCGCACATTTGTAGTTCTGCACAAAGTTTCCATTTATATTAATAGAAGAGAAAATTATTATTTACCACTGTTATTTCTATATAGGGCCACTATAGGCATTTTAGAACGTATAACTGTTAAACAAAACTTTAAACTTTACCTGAATATTTTGCTTATCAAAATTAAGCAGTTAAAAATTTTAAGCCCAGCCGCCAATTTCCAATACGGTGGGAAAACTTTTAACCACTTTATAACAAACCCACATTTTCTGGTTTTTAAATGCTATGCTAATATATTTGAATTGGTGTTGTGTTGATATACTTAACCGTGTAACCGATAGCGGCGCTGAAAGTTTCAGAAAATATTTATTCAACACTTACTAAACAGGCACCATAACCCAATTTGCTCTTGCATTTTTACAAGTACTATATGTACTCCATGGGCAAGTCATTTAAAACTCATACTAACGTGTTATAGGGAATGTTTTATTCAGATTTATTCAACCAAAGCATTCCTATCCAAGACACGATTACCCTATATGTCGTATTAGCAGTTTATGAAAAATTTAACTTGGTGCTGAACTTCCTAAATCCTTAGCGGAAGATTTTGTTCCCAAAACTAAATATACATGTATTTCATACTTATATAACACCTTAAATACCGTCATCGTGTTTTCATATTTCAGTTCACGAGAGAACAATTCAATGAAGTGTTATCCCCAAGAGCACTCCTGTTTGCAAGTGTTTTACTGATCCATATATCAATATCAGGTTTTGCGGCTAAAGTTGATGGTCCTCTTTAAATATAGTGGTGGTAATCAGTCAACAATACCATACTTGTTATAATGCGCTTAACAACGGAAATCTCATTATTACAAAATTGAATAATTAATTATAAATTTAAACAGAGATATACAGTCACATTTAAGTAATCTAAATAGTAACATAAGGCTTATGTAACACCAAATTAACACAAATGACAGTAATGAGATATATTATCCATTAAGATATATTATGTAAAACTAAGTAATGACATAGAATATTGTACTCCTCTATTTTAATCACTAAGAAACCTATAAAAGAAGTAATAAATCCACCTTTTGTAGAGTAAACATCTTTAATAGTCATAATTTATTAATAAATTCTTGTTATTAGAAGAACCATGATGACATTATTAAATAGACTTTGATATTATGAAATTACTAGAAAAATAGGATGTATAACACATATTTAATATTAATATTTTACTTCGCAAATTATAAGACAAGGTGCTTTACTGAATGTTAAATATATATTGTACATTTTTGGTAATAGGAAACGAAAACTCCAAGGCTCCATCCTTATATGAGGCCTTTTTGCAAATACGAAATTTTTTTACAGTGTACAAACTTCTTCGTTTCGATTATATTTTGAACTATTTAAGTCCGTAATTTTATGTACACGATATCTTCAAAACTGTTTTACACAAGAGGATTATAACAGTATTTTAAGATCATAATTACTTCAGATCGGGTGTAATTTCTCGACTATTACAATAGATTTATAGGTAACGGTTAACTTTTTTTAAAACAACTGTGTGAACTACGTGTCATACCAAAAGTATAGGTAAATACTTTAAGGCAACATTGAAAGAGAAAAAAGCGAATAATATTAAGTTTAAACTACTATGCTGTCATAAATTTTAAGTAATGGTTTTGGATTCAGTTCTTGTTTTATATTCTAATATTTCCGATTTGAAATATCAGTGCGTGTATATTCTATATCCCTGCAGGACATATAACAAATAAGCAATATATTTAAATTCTGTAAACTACTTTCAATATATAAATGTAGTCCAGCGGAGGAGGAGGCAATAGAAATCATTAAATACTTGTTTCCTGATGGATAAGAATGAAGTTAAAGTTCTGGTGATGACATTTTTTTGTATTACGAGAGGAGGGATATTGCTGTTTAGAGGAATGAAGGTGGAATGTAAATTGGTTATTTAATCAATAATTAATAAAAACCAAATATTTGCGCCTGTCAGTAGGGGTTTATTGATAACGGACTGGACAAAAATCAGCACCAGTGGTGGCGTACTGCTATTTCAATAATGTCGTAATCAATTCGAGTCTACAAGAGTTCCTGAACACCTTCAATCGACATTTTGTACATTCAGACGTACTTTTTTGGTTAAGTAACACAATTCATTTTTTTCATATTTTGGTTTCTTGTATACCGTATAATTTGTAGTAGGTTATTCAGAAGAATGCAGCTAAACCTGAAAGTTTTGACTGAAAGACTAAAACTTCAGTCAATCATTCTTTTAAGAGAAAGTATAACTAAGAGTTGTTTTGTTATTGTTTACCAAGTTTCCACTAGACCATTATCTAGACATTCGATTCAACATAGCTACGATTTTTTAATATTGGCTTTAACTTAAATGGAATTTATCATTTACTACTAAATCATTATACTATTTTAAATGTAAGGAATCATAAAACGAACATCTCTAACTTTAAGTCTAGACAAATAAATGGCATTTACCTGTGACTTAGCCCATAACTCATTTGCAATGCAAAACATCTTTGCATCCTGCTGACGCGATGAAGTTAATACGTGAAAAATATAAACTAATGACCATTGTAATTTACTCCGTTCTTAGTAACATATTAAATTAAAACATTAAATTACAGAATACGAATCAAACTTACAACTGTGTCACATAAATTTCACATCTGTTTCAATGGCCACATGTGTATATTTATTTTTTATTTTTTTATTTACAGGTTAATGTACACACTCTTGATGGCTGAATACCGAAACCCGTGTATGGCAATAAAATATTTGTAAGGTTTTTAGTTGATAATTCATTATACAAAAATAAAGATAACGCTTTAATGAGGCGTTAATAATATAACTAGTACTTTTATTGCCTAGCATTTTTACATAAAAAAATTTATACATACAACTATATTAAAAGAAACAAACGGTAAAAACCATTTTTACTAGAATGGAGTATCATTTATGTTTACTTACAGACTCCAACTTCACCTATATAGATTCTCATCATTAAATAAGTACTATATAACTGTACTTGTAGTTGCACGTAATACATAAGAAATAAGAATAAATGAATTAATTATGTTACACAATTACTTGCATATTGATATATATATATAGATTACATGCATAAAATAATTATCAAATGTCAGCTAGATGCTAATACAGAGTAAAGATTTACAATATGTGTCAAAATTGTATTATAAATTAAAAACGTTATTCGAGATTTAAGAATTATTTAAGAGTAAAATATTCTATTAGTACGAGATAAATAAGAGAGTGGAGATAATCTAACGAGGAAAATAGTGAACAAATCAGGACTTCCTGCTAGGTAACATCGTGTAGGTGGTAAATTACCAGGAGTTAGTATTAAAATTTGCTAAGAGCATTAATTATTTTGGAGATATAAATTGAAAATAAAATCAATCACATACATACTATATCAGTATCTAATTCATATTTACAAGCATATTATTATTTAATTTTGACGTTAAATAAATAAATCAAAATATTAAATGCAGCTACTTATAGGGCTTAAACAACACGTAATCTGTAAGTAGAACAATTATTAACGAATGCTTAATTTCATTATATATTTACATTATTGGTCAGTATACATAAGTATTAAGCTTGAGATCAGTTAAATCTAGTCTCTGACGACTTTCATAAAGTACTTCTTTAATCGTACTCTTAGTTTTTACATACCCTATACAATAAATATACTTTGTGAGTTTCAGTTCTAGATCTACTTCAATATAATCATTAATGTGATGTAATGAGTTACATAAGATATATACTATATATATATATATATATATATATATATATATATATATATATATATATATATATATATATATAAGTTAAAAATACTAGTGAAGTGCTTAGTCCTGTAGGTAAAAACAATCATGTATGTGGGTTTTAAATTAAAACCAAAAATTTCCTAAACATTTTAGATTATTCAAGCCACTGAGTACCCTAATAACACGTAGTAGTGTTACTAGTACTACTTCTGTACATACCAGGATTAGACAACAGGTGTAACTTTCTCCATATAAATAATCATGCTATACTCTGAGTTACCTTCTAAGGTTTTATAATATTTGTATTGATCGTAATTAACCTACAATAATTTTCATTGTTTTTAAAAAAATGTTTGTACAATTGTCTTAAAAAGATAACTTAAGCTGCTTTTGATGTATATTGAAGAGTATACATAATTGTTTCGTATTCTTAAACTACAGTCGATAAATTTATGGTACCTATTAAAATTAAAGTTGTATTGGCTTATTTTACATAATTATTATTAAACTTTAATATCCATTTTTGCACACACACACATAATCATTAAATGGATTCATTTGACTTTTATGTGAGCAAATGCTCCATAAAACCGTGAAAAAAATGAAGGAGCGAGGTATTTTATCATAGAGTATCATTATTATTGCATGATGTTACTTACAAGTTAATGTACTTAAAACAATTAATCTATTCTGGGTTATGTTGGTTTTTTTGGTGTTTTGTTTTGATTTAACAACACTGGATACTAGATATTTTATTACTTACATTTGCATATACATAACCCGTTCATCAATGTATCTAAAATCATAATAATCAGCGTATCTTCAAAAAGTATATTTTGAAGCATATTTGCATAGATTATTTTAAGATAGAAGAATGCCTCCTTATTTTCGAAACACAGCGTAAGGATTTTGGGTAAGAACTGGTATTCTTTGTGAGGATGACCAGTTACGTGGTTACGCTGATAGTAGGTGAGACAGGATGAAATTATGTATTTATTAAAGCGATCATCATTGTACTCAGGCACTTTCACAGATTTCTTATTGCCGAATCAAAAGTAAGACGAGACATTCACTTACCTTAATTCATGCAAAGATTAAAATTAAAGCATAAAAACCCCTACATGCTATAGCATTATCTCTGATGATTTTTTCTTATCTAAAGAAATATAAACCGAGAGTTTTTACATTATTACTGGAAAAGTAAAGCTTAATTAAAGTTTATTGAGAAAGTAACAAATGAAACTTGAAAATAAATTATTAATACTTATTACAAATTTAAGTAATGCATGACACTTTGTGCTTCCTAAGATAATGCTTTGAACAATATAGTTATTTGAACATTAATGAGAAATTTAACAAAATTTTCAAATTGTAATTAAAAACTTTTTAACCATTGTTATACTTTTACATTGTTATAGAGCTATGGAAACGTCATCCTAAAATCAGGAGAGAGTTTAAGTATGCATTATCCTAATACTGTATTTCTTGAATATTCTAGTGTTCCATCAAGATAGCCAAACTGTGTCAGACAAATACGGTCTTTTTATTTGCAGAAAGAAGGGTTCTCTAAATTACTTGGGGGACTTCTGTAAATGGCTTCAGGGACTTTGTCAAATCAGGATTTAGCTGAGATTTCACTTATGTGATAGACACTTGAACTATTTACTGGGAGAACCAAAGCATGTACACATATAATGTAGATTAATTTAAAAGTAAATTCTTTTGTTTGGTATAAATTATTCACGATTGATTTAAAAAATAATAACTGGAAAAGGCAAATACATAAATATTACACAAATAGACCAAATATTCTTGGAAATGTAATTTTTTTGCGTAATAGCACCTATTGTAAGTTTATAATGATTTTTGCTCTTAAATATTTATACAATATTGAATCCTCTAAAATTATATAATCCAATGGAATATTTCCTATTAAACATTTTCAGAGGAATAAACTTGATTCCATCGATAGTATTTAGTACAATGTACATAACATGCAACCTCTATACATATTTTAGTGTAAAACAACTCTTAATTATGAATATAATATATATAGTTTCGGTAATACATGGATATTCACGGTTTCTATTGCAAGTAGATTTTTTTAATGTGATTTTCAGAATATTTTGAATTTTTCTATTCATGGCCCACGAATTCGAAATCACAGTAAATATATACATATATATATAAAATATACACCGTATGGGAGAATAACCGGTAGAAAAAAGTACAAGGTTTACCTAATAAAACTTCTTAGACATATAATCATGGACTATTTCTAATTCAAATAAATAATATATATGAACAATTTTACTATCCTGTCGTAATACAAAAACAATCCTTAATAACCTGTATAACAACATGTAGATATACGTCGGAATGTATCAATATGAATTACTTTCTATGATTTAAAGAGCAACATGGAGGATCGCGGATGATTGTGTCGACGGTTTTGTGAAAGCGGATACCTATAAATCGTTATGTATGGTTAAAAATCCCCATTTTCTGTGATGACTTCTTTAATAATACTTATATAATTTACAAGAGTTCAAACAATCTTAATAATATTATAAATTCCAATATGTCTGTTTGTTTGTTTTGTTCTGGCATGAACTGTTCAACCAACTGTATTGAAATTTTACATGGACATTCTTAGGGCCTCTTGGATTAATATAGGCCCATACTTATTTTTTTGAATCTTTTAAACTACACCTCACTATTCTCTAAAGCAGCTAAAAATTTCATCTTGGTCCCTAAATGTAAGATATATTAATCGCCTGTAAAATTGTTTAATTTGTTATGTGTAAACAACGTATTATGACAGTACCATTATATGTGTCATTAATGTATCGACTATTTTCATTTTTTTAGATTCATTGACTCCACACAAAATTAACTACATTTCATATTGCAACATCGTGACAACACGGTAAAAGTTTTGAATTTTTACATGTTAGGGATTACATAAGGATTTCTTAGACATTGTAGGACAGCATATGTATAGGAGCCGAAGTAAGAAGAAATGGAGGGACTGTGTATTACATGATTCAAAAAATTATTCGCTCCAATACACTTAACACTAAATGCAGTTTTTATGTATAGGTATATAAAGGTTTATAATAGGTATATAAGCGCTGATATAATTTCTATATTGGCAAGAGAAATAGTATTATATGACAAATATGGATTGGGAAGCAAAAACATGTACTTTATTATATCATGTATCATATTTAAATATCGTTAATAACTATCATAATGTAAGTGCAAGTATTACTAATGTTGATTTTAGTTCGTTTTCAGCATTAAGTGTATATATTGCTAAGCAAATATAGATCATTAAATAAGTGTAAGAATTAGTTTGTACCTATTTAGAATTTCATTCTTTTGGCTAAAGTAAAAACGACGTATATTATTTTTATCGACTGATGTACAACGGGAAAAAGCATTTTGCACATTGAGGAAGAAATTGTTCTCTATCATTTCACAAATTCAATTTTAAAACATTTAGCACGGTTATCATTCGACCTACACAATGTTTTATGTCTTTACTGAGTTTGGTGTTAGAAACTTAATGTTTATTACTGTACAAATATAAATTTTAGGTGAATATTTTTTAATTTATGTCTCAGATTTTCCCAACGTATAATTACTGGGATGTTCGTCAAATTATAAAAGTAAAATCACTTTTTCAGTAATTTCTTTCTTGTCTTTAAAATATCTTCTAATTTAAATTGGAACTTTACATAAATTTAACAAAAATAATTATAATATATAATATGTAAATTATTTATAAAAGCAAAAATGTAATTTAATATTATAGGAAATAACGTTATTACAATTAAAATAATATACCATATTATTGAGTAAATGGAAATTATTCTTACAAGAGTCATGTCACGGGGCTTATATATTACTTTTAAAACGATTCGATGAATTGATTTACTTACCATGACAATCCCATCTATTTATCATCCCCCGTTAGAGAAGTCTGCTGCTAGAGAGAATCACTAAGCAGATATCAGAATGTAATTACAAGGGTTTCCCGACGTGAGATTGAAATTTGCAGCTGCTACATATCCAATATATTGTTTAGTGATTACCTTTGTTCGTACCACTAGTATTAATATTCATCATTAAAAATATAATAAATAATATAGTTTTTAATTTATTAATAGCTTTGTATACCGCTCAAGAAACATCTCGCGATTTCTTATCGATGAAGCTTTATTAATAGTTATATGTTACCTGCATTATCGAAAACTTATTACAGCCTAACTTAGTCCTTAATTAAGCCTATCAATCGAAGAACTTGAAAAAGTTCATATCTGTATGTAGATCTTTTTCTCCTTGCGATATCTTGAAATCCAACAGATATTTACACTTTAAACTTTGCGAAAAGCATAATTTTTATACATGGAACACCGAGTTCAATGATGATGAATGTCGTCCATGGGGTTTGGCTGATAATGGGCATTTTCAGTTAGTCTTATTGTTAACCACGATGGCAACGAGAAAATCGCTGAATAAATAAGATGTTTAATAATCTGATTATATTTATAGAAGAATTTAACATGTGAAATAGTAAAACTCATAGTTTAAGTATAAGAAGTCGTAAAACCTTTGCAAAGTGTTCACAGAGTTGTAAAGCGGTTGTGGAAAATAGTTCCACTTTAACAGAAGTGATCTTCATATTTACTTTATTTATATAAATTGTTTTATATCCTCATAACAATCATATTTGTTTCGTTAAATACCGTCTCTACATGTATAATGGACTTTTTATTTCCAGAGTCACTAAGATAAAGGACGTACAAATCAATAATCTTTATTTGATATTCTAAATATTTTAGGAATTTTATCACAAGAAGAAAATATGTCACGCATATTTCACATTATTGTGATAGAAAAATCACGTACACAACCTTTGTGATGTAATGGTAAGCAATCAGTCACTACTAGAAATCTAAAACAATATTGCTAATACTTAAGCTTCTCAGCCTACTTCCAGTATTTTAACCATCGCTTGTAGCAAACTTTTAAGTTGGATTAAGTTTTTAGTTAAGTGCATGTACATGCCTCACGATATATAACACTGATGTCACATATGCATATATTTTATGTATTTCTTTGGTCCCACCATAATGGAAACATTTACCTGGAATTCTTAGAAGAACTTTGGAAATTTTTATAGAAGACTTTCGAGTTGTTACAAGACAATACACATGGATTATGCATAATGGTGCACCGATTCCTTTAAGAAATAATGTGATTGATTACCTCAATGCCACACACCCTCTGAAATTTATTTGGCGTGGAGGAACTGTAAATTGGCCAGCTAGATCACTGAACCTCAAACCACTGAATTGTTTTATATAGGGTCGTTTGAAATATATAGTAATATTAATAATTCCTTATAACTATAAACAAGTGAACAAATTGTATTGCAATCGTTGTCTCTAAAATATCGTTTTATAAATAAATGATACCTTAGTTATTCATAAGTACAGGTAGTTAAAAACTGAAATGTATAAAACTGAAGTTCCTGATGTACGAGAATTACTCCAACAGAAGCAAGGAGAAGATATCAATAGAGCATGGCGCACACTGCAGACGCGCCGCGCGCCGCGCCGAACCGCGCCGCCTTTTGGAAAATTCCGCTGACCGTCGCACATACTGGGCGCGCCGAACTCCTTCCCTCACCACAGCTGCAGTGCTATCAATTAGTGTGCAGTCGTATGGTTATGTTGTGTCGTTTTGTTTAATAATTTACACGATGAGCAGCTCTGAAGATGAAGATCTGTTTTTATGTTGTCTTCTTCAATCAGAGGAGGAGAAGAGACAAAAAACAATGTGGGTTCATCCTATAAATGAGAAAAGGAAAAAAATACGGGGAATTTCACCACCTTTTCCCCGATTTATTAAAGGACAAACGTAAATTTTTCCAATATTTTAGAATGTCCCCCGAAAAGTTTTATGAGCTATTGAACATGCTTAGGCCTTTCATTGAAAAACAAGACACATATTTTAGACCAGTACAAACAAGACCAGTTTCACCTGAAGAAAGGCTTGCGGTTTGTTTAAGGTAAGTTATTAACTAAGTCTTTATTAAATACAAAAATATGGATAAACTTACAATAAAGTCGTTTTTATTAAATATATGCAAATAATGTTTTGTAAATTTTAATATTTTCTGAAACCACAATTTACTCATTAATTTTTTTTCATCTTCGGTTAGAAAACATAACATCAAATGTGTTTTCAGCAATAAATTATTATTTAACAATGTATCGCTGGTCAGGGCTTTTTTAATAAGGAATAGGCTATTTGTTTCAAAAATGTAATGTATTTTATCTGTAAGAAAGCATAGTTTCAAAAATAACACACAAATTATGCATACAGTACTTCCTACATATTACAATAAGTTTTATCATGTGATGTTGTATCACTTGACCCTGCTGAGTTTGAGGTGTATGGACAGTTACTGGATCCATCAGGTGAAACAGCAAACCGTCCCTCTTGTGCCCCTGGGTATTGTCCCATCTGACCAATAGGAGTTGGTAGTTGCGGCATATATTGGGTAGTTTGAAAAGGAACTAGTGCTGTGGGTGTAGGATCTGAGCGTAGAAATGAATGAGCGGTGTTATATGACCCAGAAATGGCCTCTAGCTTTGCATCATGAATTATTCTGGAAATGTTAGATTTTTACGTCGACTGCTATACCTCACCGACGATGGCCGAGGTAGTACGAAGACACCCGAAGGTAACCGCGGCTAAGAAACGGTTCCGCTGCCTACGCACACTGTAGACGCGCCGCGCCGCGCCGCGCCGCCCCAGCGGAACAAATTCCGCTCGACTTCTCCCAAGAGTTCTGGCAGCGGAATTATTCCGCGGCGGACGCGGCTGCGCGGCGCGGCGCGCTCTAGTGTGCGCACTCCCATTTGAACACATGCAAACTATTAAGCCGGAATTATTTCCAAAAGGCGGCGCGGTTCGGCGCGGCGCGGCGCGTCTACAGTGTGCGCCATGCTTAGGTCTGCTTCCGAGTTCTTTGGACGAATAAAACATTCTTTACACCGCCGAACTGAAGCTTGTGTTCCTGTAAGAGGGTGCCACATTTAACGCTATATGTAGCTCCAAATCCTTAAGTAAATGTTATTTTAAAATACATTTTGTTATGATTTGAAATGTTGCATTTGATCTAAACATAGCTTTTCTAATGCAAAGACCATAAATAGAAAATATAACTAGAATTCTTGTTAGAAAGCATAACAATCCACCAGCTAAAATTGATGTCATGATTTTATTTTTAATTTATTTGGAGGATTTTGCAATTTTTCTTTATTACTTCAATGATAATATTTATTCTTGTAAGTTTTACGTATATTTAAGAATTTTTCGGGATATAAAACTTTAAAAAAATTAATTGACGCTATTTTGAAATGAAAAAGGGAATATGTATTGTAATATGATATTTTAAAATAAAAAAACTCATAGGGACAAACGGACCCTAAGAAAAGTAAGGTAAGACATAATAAGTTTTTTTTTTTTGGTCGAATATCATATTCTAAAGTTGTGGTAACCTCTTGTGGAGCAATCTGCATGTATTTAATTTGATCGCTAACTATGTTATGTAACCAAGTTACAATTTACTAAAGTAATTTTATAATATTTTTTGTTACTTGTAACATTAATTTTAGATTGACGGAAGAAGTATAAAAGATATTTCTCTCTCTAGGCATGGTTGGGTTCTTTATTTGTTGTTTATTTTCGAAACACAATCGGTAATTATTGACAAATCACTTAATTCTTTCAAGTTCGTAATTTGTCATGTGTAAAAAATTCAGTTATTAACTTGCAACTGTTAAAAATTATTTTAAAACATATTATGAAACATTGTATTTTAAGCTCTTCCATAAGGTATAATTCATATTATACACATATTTAGCAAATAGCATCGATCAAATAGTAATTTCTGTTATAAAAATTCGTTAATAAATAATATTATAAGTAACCTCAATAAGGGTTCCAATACATACCTCATGATAACTAATCGGTGATAATGATAATAATCACCAGATTTTATTTGTATTCAAAGATAATGCGGTGAAAAGTAAAACACACATATCGTACTTCGGTAAACCTCATGTAAAAGTTATGTATATAATATATATTACATGACAGAATTACTGGAAAATCTATCTATAAAATTGACCTATGTGTCATGAAAGTAGAGCGGAAGCCAAATTGCATTCCGCAGACGTAGCAAACTGTAAGTAGGTTGAGTAATCTCCAGCGAATATATGTTCATCAGCTTGGAATATCTGCTGCTGTATCTCATGGAGGACTAATAAATTTGAATTTACAAAAATAATCCTGTAAAGTTTAAAATTTACTTTAATTTTAAACATTAATAATATTGTGTATTAAGAAAACTAACTAATCTTTACAAGGGGTCTATAAGCAATAACATTTTGTCTATTCGAAATTTTTCTTACGACTTCCCTCAACAATCTGGAAAATATTTTTTCTGTATCATTGTTTAGGTAAATATTTCCATGGAGGTTACAACAATGCCCACCTCTCTTACACGGCAATTATCAGGTTAAGAAGTGTTGATATCAGGGATATTTCTGCATAGAAATCGCTCCATACAAATCCTCCTTGCTTCAGCTGTGTTTTCCGAAGCATTCTCGTATGCAAAAGACATATCAGAGCATTCCCTATCGTTTTAGATAGCCACATTTAAAATAACTACTATTTTAAAAGAGTAAATCGCGCCAGTGAAGACCAACAAAAGATAAATTAAACAATTATTATGATTATAATATGTTGGAGCATTGTAATTAAACCATCTTTAATGATATTGCTACAGAAACAGTTAATCGATTTTTGGCTAGAAAACAAGTCTTAATGATGAAAAGCTCTATAAATATTATCTAATTAGGACTCAGACCTAAGAATTTACTTTACATGTAAGAAATCATAAAATACACCAAATCCACGTGATTTTAAGATTAAATACTTAAGGAGAGTTATGTTACTATATATAATTCTTTAAAAGTAAGTGCTTGAGCATACCTGTTATTTGTATATCACATAATAAAATATTATTTTATTCAATTTGCTCGTAAATTATTTTACCATGGAATATATCACTGACATCACGATAACCCAAAATAACTAATGTTAAATGTTATTTACAGTGTACCGCTAACGCTTAGCAAAATATTACGGAGTAACATGCACAATCAACGAATCTGATATTGCCTATATATAAATTAAACTCTAAGCTAATTTCTATAGATTAGTCCATTGTCAATATATTTTGGGGACCGACATACAAAGACACTGACAAGCTAATAGAAACTAAATTTTACTGTAGTCCCTTATTATAATCATATCATATTTTAGCCCCTAGAGTGATAGGCTATGCCAGTGCTCATCTAATAATTCATGTACAGTTATAAAACTGATAAGACTTATGTCTCGTAATGTATTATGAAATGGTGTAGGTAATCCCTCATGACATAAGCAAATGCCACTGTAATTAGGACATTAATCATACGGTAAGTAATTAGCACCTACATCTCCTGGATCTGTATATCATTCAGATATCTAATATATCAGTGCCTTAGAATTATGTTATTATCTACATAATTTCTAAATATTCTTTTAAAAATTTAGACTTGATATTATGATATTTCAGATGATGTTTCGCACGAATAGTATTTATGTACTACATTTCAACGTTTCGTATTATAGATTTTGATTTTTATGGACATTGGAATTGTCTTATGAATCTCATATGAGATTTTTAAATTATTAAATACTTCCCAGAAATTATGTTACAGTTTTCTTAGGACATTATTCTTGGCGCACTAAAACAAAACACATAGGCACCAAGACCATTTAGGAATTAAGATGGAATATCATTTAAATTTTAAAGTGCATCACTATTTGTATTTATATTGCATTCATAAAAACCACTGTACTCAACAAGGAGGCCATGTTCGCTGGTGTACTCCCGTTCCTCTCTATCCCTATTACAGTTATGTGTACAGTCACAATGTACATATAGGCACGATACAACACACACATGCCTATGTTTACCCGTTGCTGGCTTGTGATCTGAGCAAGGTTCTAAATTATTTAGTACAAGGTTTACTTTTATTGATTTCTTCACATACCTCTAATTGCTGAATTCCGCTATGTGCTCATAAGGGTTTGTGCTTTTAGTATGACCATTTTAAGTAAATTTTTAAGTTAAGAAAGTATTTATATATAGTTGCCTGCAATAAGAATATAATTTTCAAACAGTTTTTCTACGTAAAAGTTTATACATTGAACAATCATACATATTACCTATCTCAAAATACAAAAAAGGTTTACTAACCACTGATTTACATTAATACTGATTTTACAATTACAAGTCATTTATTCAGTGATAGTTATAATTTTGAAATCAAATAACTTAGATATTTTTATATTTCATTTTAACATATATTTCAGCTAATATTTATTTTAATCCAAATTAGTTTTATTCCATTAACATTCGGAACAGTCTCATTGCTTAATATTACAAACTATGTTCATTCCGTAAAAAAGCATTTACTAGACTGCACTAGCACTTGAGTAAAATTGGATTTGGAAAATAACAACTCAATAAGTCTATAGTATGCCATGAGTACAGTAGCCATGATTATTGGAAACATTAATAAGATTGTTTGAATTGACGCGACCTTTTTTTATAACGGTTATTTGATATTTTTCGCAACTTATTAATTTCGTAAAAAACCACATACATAATATACTTAAACCACCCAAAAAAAACCATCGGTTATGGCGTATGTTAGTGTTATTTGCATAACAATAACAATTAAAAGGATTTTTGTTTGTTAAAAATCCTGCAAAATCAAAATTCAATTTACTTACGTAATATTAACAATGACCAGAACCATTATTAACCTAAAATTACTCTTCTGATGAACACTTCACAAGAGATCGTGTGATAAATATAGTTGACACGAAGAAATGAGATAGAGAAAATCCCAAGTATGTTTAAACATTTATTTTCAGTCACGGCGTATTTTTTAATATTTGAGAAGCGATGTGTTGGAACCAATCAGAATAATGTTTCACTAACTTTTCTCTGACATGCCTCATGAGACGAAAATGATTAAAACGTCTCTGGCATAATTCTGAATTTGAATAAAACCCCAAATAAAGTTAATCATATTTTTTCAATACAGTTGTTTTGTGCATTGTTTTATTTTTATAACCTATTAGCTCTCATAAATATTTTAATTATATATATTACAAGTACTTTTATACATAATGTGACTTCTAATAGTATAAGTAAATATTTTAATATAACAATAAACTTTTAATAATAAAAGGTGAAAAATATTGAGTGTGTATATTTTTGAAATAGATTCAGGGTATCAACGTTGGGCAGGAACAAGTGAATTATTAAAAAAAAAAAAAACTATTTGTAAACTATTATTTAAGGTTTGTCTGACCAGTTTCTTTACTGGACTGTGTAGGATTTCTAGAAACAGTGTTATTTAAACGATGATATGGCATTTATATTTGTTATTGTTGCATTTTATTATTATTTATAGTAAATAAAATTAAAGTGTATACTATTTTCAGCGTTAAAATTGAAATACATTTAATCCTATAATGTAATATAAATTCCTATTTTATCAGGATGTTTTTACATATATATGATATATTAATAAAATATTTTGAACATAATCAAAGTGAAAATAACTCAAATTCACTGATTTACTATTCCTATAACTTCTGTTAACATTA
This sequence comes from Homalodisca vitripennis, assembly GCF_021130785.1. Taxonomy (NCBI): domain Eukaryota; kingdom Metazoa; phylum Arthropoda; class Insecta; order Hemiptera; family Cicadellidae; genus Homalodisca; species Homalodisca vitripennis. The sequence goes on from NC_060208.1 coordinate 140,729,468, forward strand.
CTTTACCTTTTAAAAACAAGGTTTCACTTTATACAAATTAATAAATTCTATAGCTTTCAGCTTATATGTGATTTTGCGCTAGAGATATCGCCATGAATTATAAACGTTGCTAATGCTCAGCCAAATCCCATGCAGTATTATAAAATTGTATGTAGTGTATGGAAAAATAAACCAATACAACATAAAAAAATATACAGTAATCATGGATGGCAAAATGTAGACACAATGTTGAAAATTGTTAATTGCCATAGTTTTCAAGTCAACTCAAACTACACTTTGTATAAAACTATTGCATGAAAAATTAAGTCAGGAACAACAACATATATTTTCAAGAAGGTGGAAATTTAGCATTTGTTCAAAATTATTATATCTGGTAATTCACAAGCTTAAAAAGAACTGACATAAAATAACAAGACATTTTTAGGATTTTTTTTCCTAGAGTTTAATTTTCAATGACTAGCATGATTTTAAGATAGAGGTCGCTCAAAGTTTGACAAGATATACAATGAAATCGTTATAAGTGAAAATTCGTACAATCATAATTTCAGTTTGCAATTTCTTTAACAACAACACCATGTCCATATATTTAAAACCAATGTATAATGTCTAAAACAATTTCCTCTTGCAATGGTTGTATGATAATGGCGGTTCTAAATATTCCAGGGAACATTGAAAATTATCGAGTTATTAATGTTGTGCGAATTAAACGTCTCAACTATTATAAAGCATCATTAGCATTTCTCATCATTTATTTAACATTTCGAAATGATATCCGTACGAAATCCAACTTAATTATTTAAACAATATTTAGATGCTAGAGAGATTTTTGCGGAAGAAAAATAAAATAACGAAACGCATTGGCGGTTGCCAATCACAGAAATCTGGAAAATTCAGGAATATGTGCTTATTATTGAAATTATTTAAAACAATAGACTTATACTAGTATAGCATTGAAGTACAGGCACTGGCTGTAAACTTATAGGCAACGGAAATAGCGATGAATAATTATGTCAATGTAAACTTGTGGCTCTCTAAGTCAACTCTAGTAGGTCAATATTTGATTCCGCTGTATCTGGTACAAGCATTGTTTGTGAATATGCAAAGTGCACAACTGACAATAAAGAATTCTAATGATTTAAACTTGCGTTGCATGGATTTGATTCTGGTAAGGTCACGTTTGTTCTTCTATATGTATTATTTAACGAGCAGTTACTGGTGGATTTACCTGCAATTTTTAAATAGAATTTGTTATATAATTTAGTAAAAGCCCTTATGATATAATATGATCGATTCATATGAAAAACTTTAAACATAAGTGGGCTTACATCTGGTAGATGCTATCTTAGTGTTTCTGGATAAGAATAGCAGAGTTTTTTTTCTTGACTCTTATATCATGTTTTCCAAAACCTTCTGGCTCCAGTAGATTATATTTCCAACGTCAAAGCTGAGTCTCCGTTGTTACCTTGCTCAACAAAATAAAAAACTAGAAACGTCTGGCAAATCTGCTATGATCAAAAAGCGTTTACTTTCAGCTATAGCTGTATAATTACGGTTTAAGATATTTTCAACCCATAAAAGAGTTTTCCTTATTGTTTCGATGAAGAATAATTGCATATGACTAAAAAGCGTGCTTTTGTTAAACTTTGCTTATTTCTATACGTTTACATTCACTTAGGTGTCAAAGTAGAGTTTTCTTTATTGTCCAAATAAACAAAAATAATTGTCGCATGTAAAGCGTCTAATTCTCGCTCCTGTTATCTAATTTATGTCTAAGATATTTTCAATGTAATAGTTGGTTAGGCTTGTTGTCCCCGATAAAGAAAATTTACATAAGTCTTACTGAGAAATCTTTTACGGCCTGAGGGAATTCTACTTTTGGTGATAATCTAAACTGTCGCTTTTGACTACCTTATGTAATATTCACAGCTTTTTTTAATTAAATGGGTTACATAAAAGCGTTTAAATAATATTTATCATCATTTTTATTCACCACTGGTACAATTAAACTAACAATTAGATAGTAACTTCGTGTTTGCAATCTATATTACACTAATCAATAGCCGTATATTAAATAAATAGTTTTTTAGATTTCAACATAAACAAATGTTTCTGCCACTACAACGGTCCCGATGATAAATTTTCATGGTAATTTAAAATCATTGCGCTGCACATAGTTAAATCTAATGGGTCAATATATGCCCCTGACATGCCGAACATGTTATTAAGTCGAACGTGAGACACCACATTAGGTACACGTATAGTGTTCTGGTACAAACATAAGTTGTAAATATTCATAACTAAAGATTCATAACTGATCATGAAACAATTATAATATTTAAAACTTATTCTCCACCTCAGCGTATATGCAGTGCCTAAATTATGCTTCCATAAATCTTTATATAAAATGTAAATATCTCACTCACTCTATAATCACTAAATCTGAAAGTTCCTTACAATTCTCTTGTTATTTTGACCTTAGAAAAATATATTTTATAGATTATATGAAGAAATATGAGTAGTTATATAGGTAATGCGACACTGTTATGAATTTATTAGGGCATAGTCCCAAAGAAATTTATAGAAAACACTTCAATTCCTTCACAACTTGTATTATAGGTACATATTTATTTTAACGAAAACATGTGTTTAAAAGTGATTTAATGGTGTAAATTTTTTTAAAAGTACTTAAAAAAATCATATTAAACGAATATCGTTGTTGGAAATATAGATGTATTTCAGTAGTCATAAATTAAGGGTTTCGCGCCATATATTTAATTACCAGCTCATTATTTCTACATATGATATACGAAAGGAAGTACAGTGTCTCCTTAAAAAATACAGGCATTGAAACAACATGGAATGATTAAAACATTTTGTTAGTCGTAGAAATTAGTCGATTGACATTCCATATTATTGTTAAATGCATCGATCCAAACAATGTTTAAGAAATATGTAACGTATTGTCCGTGAAATAAGCGTTTTGTGTAAGAGTATGTGAATATGACTTGTTTATTACTCTACCTAGCAGTACTTTACTATTTCACCAAATTCTCTCGTTCAATCTTAGATTATTCATTTATTTTAATAGATTTTCCAAGGAACATAGTATTACAGACGTATGATAATCCTATTAGTTACTGATACTTAACTTTAAATATAAAAATAGAGCTAGATACATGTCCGGTGTTGCTGGACAGTTGGGTGTAGTTTGGACAGCCACTTAAAACGTTTTACAGCTCTACAAGTGCATAGTATGCTGTTGTATAAGGCGATAGGTTAGGCAGTGTACGTGGTAATTACGCTATTGGTGTTCCTATTTGATGTTTTCTTTTTCAATATTAATAGACATATATATATATATATATATATATATATATATATATATATATATATATATATATTTATATATATATATATTGTATATTCAACTAGAGAAAACGTAAAACACAGTTAATTAACTGGTATAATTCTCATTTTAAGACAACTTGCGTTTACAAATATAAAAATTTTTATTATAAGAATTCCGTTGGAAATAGGGTTATATTTTGGACCTAATTTTCAGTGTGTTCAAAAAAGGCGTGTATGATAATAAGAGAGAAGTAAATAATTTGTATAATACTTCATTTTGTATAATTTTTAAATTGTTTTTATTTTAAAATGTTTTACCTTTACCACGGCTTTCTAATCAAATCAAGAGGTAGGTAAAACGAAAACTAAATAATAATTTTTCTGTTAATCATATAACAATACAGAAATTTTCACGTATTACTACGCAGATTGAATAAGCAACTGGCACACAATATGCATTTAAATAATAATCCAGTCTTTACTTCCTCATTATCATATAGTTAACAACTGGGAGTATTTCTCCAAGCCTTGTGGTTAAATTTTCCACCGGAAATAACTGTTAAAACCATTACTATTAAAAAAAATTACAATAAGTTGCACTTTACTCATATTTCAAGATGAATGACAGCTATTCATATGGTTGAAAAAATATTATTAACCTAATCGTCTACCTGTATTATTAGTGACAGTGAACGTTGGGATTTAACATCACTTTGGGAAAAATATAAAGAATCGAAGAAATCTACTCGTAAGTTCATGATTTTACTGAAACGTGAATCTAGCACAAGTCTAATAAATTAGGGACAAGTAGTGGTAAGCATTGGTGTGGGAAATGATAGTATTTTAGGCAGAAATATATAGAATGAATATACTTTCTGCTGAATAATTTCATTGTTTTAATTTAAGGTTAATTCAATTAGATTTTAGTATATCAAATTAGTTTTTAATTTATGCGATTAGTGTTTAATATATAAATATTCAAAGGATAAAAGAATTTCGGACATTTGCCATCGTTATATGTAAAAAAGGTAAAACAAAACATTTTGATGATGTCCGTTTCTTTTATTAATAGTTCGAAAGACTTATATGACGCAATGTACTTAATAAAGAATGGAATACCTATTGGGATTATTTCAGCCTGTATATTTTCTGTTTACAGTTTTTTATTGACGATGGAAGGTGTAAAAGGTTAACTATCATAATTTATAACATAAGGTAAACTTCATCGTTTCGAAGATTGGAATCTATCCTAATCTTTAGATGAAGGGGGTCATAATACGTAACAAATAAAGAACACAAAATATAAAAGAAGGGAAAAACGTTTAAAATGAACACGACAGCTGCTTTTAGTCCAGTCCAGGCGTTGTCACTGCACAGGATGCTGGTCCCGAGCACAAGTCAAGAACACGAGAACTCAAGAACAAACGTCCCACCAGTTCAGGTGAAAGTGGGATACCAACAACAAATTCAATGTCGGCTCTTTCCTTCATACCGCGTCGTGTCATCTGAAACAATGTGACAGGAAGGCGATGGTCAGAAGGGTAAGGAATAAAGCCGCTTCCTGTCCTACGTTCTGGTCCTAGACCTTAGCTCCATGGTGTATGTACGAAATTGTAGCTTATTTGGTAAATATTCGTACATTTCCTAATAGTCCAGACAAAAATACCACTAAATGTGAGAATTAAAGAACATAAAGGAAATACAAGAAAGGATCTAGTAAAAAGTTTTCAAATTTTTATTGCAATTTCTCAACATTGCTTGTCTGAAAATCATCAAATGAAAAAGGATTAAGCTAACATAATATACCGCGAGGAGAATGCTTTTAATGCAAACTTATTGAGGCTTTATACATGGAATCAACAGACCAACTGCTAAGTCATCCCTTCGATGAGATTAAGCTACTTTGATTATCAAAATAAAAAAGACATGGTATCTATACGTGCAGAGAGCATGCAGAAAAGGAACTGGTGTCAATATAGTGCAACAATGAAGTAGCAGACCTACAAAACTGTTCGTAAAGGAAGCAACGATAACTAAGCCAAGGCTAAGGTGGGATTCTGTGTGTGAAAGTCCCACACATGAACACTCTAAGTAAACGCTTATACAATTTGCAACAAAACCGCTATGAACAAATATGATAATGAATGAGTAACCATTTTTGTCTGCCTAAAATGAATTGTGGATGTAAGTCGTCTAATTTTTGTATATAAATGATTGATTAGCAAAAAGTTTAATAAAATTTCAATTGAAAATATAAACAACACTATTACGGATAGTATAATATTACATATAACTCCAAAAATAGCGTAGCACTTGTATCTGTCATGTGTACTACCTATTTTTTTTTTCAAATTTAAAACACAACTTTAATATTCTGTTTTATTTAATTTTTAATATATTGCATTCGTATACCAGCAAGTGAATAATAGTTAAAAACCATCTTTTTGTTGATATAAAGATGTTGAGGTATTCTAAATATAAGGGAAAATTACTCATTATATGAACATTGCTCCCCAGATTATGTGAATTTTCACCATTAGATATCAATGTATTTAAATAACACAAATGGTTCTAATAATACAAACAAAGTGAATCTATCTTAATTCAATATTTTGCATGATTTTAATACACTATTTGTTATATATCAAAAGTTAAAATCTTTAGACAAACATTTTATTACTTTATTACTTCCATCCATTACTTTTATAGCTACAATATCAGCAATAGTTATATTGAAACGGTTTTAGGAAGAAATTTAACTAATACAATTTACATTATTACAATAAACAATATAATGTATAACGTAACCTAACCGTCTGTATAAAACTTTAATCTAATTGTTTTCTTTACAGTAATTTATGAAAAAATTTTATAAAAATAGCATAATTGACTCTTTCCTTTGTAAAAAGTACATGCATTTACTATAAATTATCTATGAATAACTAAAAGTATTTTTAATACAACAAAATATTTAACCAGAGAGAGGGAATATATTCTTATAAACATGGTGCGAATCAATTGTAATAAACTGGCCCTCTGAGTATAACAACTATAAACAAACATAAATTTCGGCCTCGGATCCACACGCTACGCTTTACTTAGCGGGTTTCTTTGATGTTCCTTCTGAAAATTGGTATCATTTTCATCCTATATCATAAATAAATAAGATCTGTAGATCTCAAAACTAACTCGTGTTGTAATTTTTTTATACACTTTCATATACCCTTATATATGAACTGATGTATAGTAGCATACCTTCACATAAACACATAATTTACTGATACATTTTAAAAAACTACATTAAAAAGTAAGAGAATAAGTCATGTAAGTAACATAAGGAGTAAAATAGTTTTTCTAAAATATCACCTAATTCTTCAGATAGTTAAATAACGCAAGATAACTTAAGGTCTTGAATGTCTCTTTAGTCAGTATGAAAAAACACCATAAAGAGGATAACAGAGGACGAGATACACGCCATGAAAAATACGAGCACAGAGATATATTTCATTACTTATTTACTTAATAGTCTATACATAACCGTTACGTCTTTCAATCAAGATAGCAACGGGCTTACAACGGAACACAGAGGACCCACTCAAAAGTATGATAACTGTCACGGGAACACTTGCGGTTTATACTTTCTCAAAATGGAAGTCATTTTGTGCAAAACACTCGTTTGAGATCCCGATAACATCTAGAAAGGATTACTGTATAGTAAAGATACGTTACTGAACGGATATTGTCGAGATTTGGTAGTTTCTGGAATGTGCTCTGTGCTCTCTCAGTACGACTATTTAAACAAATTTATGGACTAATAAGACTTTACTACCATATACCATGAAACCCTCTTCTGAAAATGTGGCCTTTAATTACAAATTTATTATTATTTGTTATCTAATGCAATTATAAAAGATAATTATTTGTGAAATTACATATTTTAATAAGATAGCACGTTATACTCGTATGGCACATTGATAAGACATATCTTCACATCAGGACCTTTTTCGAAATATCTTTTATATCGAATTCGTCCTGTAATTTCTGAATTCTTAATGCTATAAAGATACCTTTACTATTTAATGTGATAACAATGTTAACCTAGAAAGACAAAATCAATAATATAATAATTAATATAATTTAACATGGATTCAACAATGCTTTGTTGACACAAAATCATTGGGTTCTGGTGAAATGTGTAAAATATTGTTTAGGCATTATGAGTTTTAGCATTTGTAATACGTAAATACGTATTTGTTGTATAAGTAGGCTATAAAACCATATCGGCCAAACATCACTACAACTGTTTCGTTAGTCACAAATAATGCATAGCACTAGTTTTAATGTTTTTGGGTGGTACTTTTTACATTTTGTACGACAGAATACATAAATCAGTATTCTTAGCATTATGGTATATATTCATTTTTATTGCGAAGCAAGGGTACACATTATTTTAGAGTCATTATTTATTTGTATTTATTTTGATTTGATTAAATTTCAATAACATACTTGTGTCAGAGATGTTTGGTTTTCAATAAAGTGCATATGGTACTATTTGAACTAAGATCATTTATCCACTACAAATTGTTCAAAAATACACACCGTTTTTATTATACGTATTAAAGTTTACTGATAGCAGTATTAACAATGTTAAGGAGCAAGTTACTTGTTAACGGCCCATGGTTTCGCTACATCAGTGCAAAGTTGAGCCAACTTGACTAATGGCCGGGGGGAGTTGTAAGTTACTCTGGTTTCGTATTATCAATTCCCTTATTATAAATATTGTCTTCGCTTTTATCTTGTAGACGTAAATTTCCTAAAAATAAAAGCACTATGCGTTTTGAGTTTAAAAGTAACCATAAAGTAATGTGTCATAAGTCAATAACATTATCAATATAATTCGCAGGCTCTCCTTTGAAATAATGTTATTGCCGTTCTGATTATTGCAATATATAGTAATCTAGGAAATCTGTTCAGATTACTGATAGTTATGCCACATTATATAAGCCAAATTTACTCTGAAAGTACCACTGAATACCTGCTATATTTTCAAACCCATCATACATTAAAGTTTTTATACCTTTTTTACGATTTTTATAATATTTTAAGTATTAAAATTTGGAGAAACCAGATCCCCATAGAAAATATTAAATATATTCATAAGGTAACTTTATGTAACAAAGTATGTGAAATATTCGTGAGTAGGCCAATTTTGAGGATAGTTTAAATCAAACGCTTTTAGTTGCTAACCTCACATAGTACAGAGACATACGAGTACTTAGCCAAATACATTCACATTGTTTTCAACTCTCACAAACCATTGAATAATTATTTTTTTAAATCAGTATGATATGTGAGACGTGTCATAAATTATAAAAACAATTACCCCTACCTTAAAGTGGTAGCGTACGCTACTTGTAGAAAATGTGCGCCAGGTTTTCATTTCCATTGTGCTTGAGTACAGAAGTCAACCTGGGAGGCTAAGAGCACGAGAAAGAATGCAGAATAGAAATGTATCAATCGTAGATCCTCATATGGTAAAAACCGTACCCTAAGTGTACACTTCGATGAAGAGAGTGAAGTAGGTGATTTGACCTACCTGGCATTGAAAACACTGTAAGAACAAATGTTTAAGTGACATACAAATTTGACCAAACGAGTTGACAACATAGTAACACTGGTTGGAAAGCTGGACGAGACAATAACCAGCTTCATAGACAAAGTGAATAAGGTGGAATATAACTATTCATCACTGCATATGAGCTTCCCTCTACCGAATCTCCAGCACCTATTATAATTAACACATTAAAATAAGCATTAATTATAATTGTCCGGTATTAAACTCAATAACAGACAGTATATTACTTACCACTCATATGATTAGAATAAGTGACTGTTCTAAACTAAACAATAATAAACAGCCCGAAAGAGCATCTTATTTTAATGTTCACCTTATACCATATTTTTCAAATTATATAAAAACAAGTAAAATATTATAAGGGATATAAGTATATCTGACTAAATGGCAATAAAATTATGTTAATAAAAAACTTAAAAAGCACTTAGTATAATAAGATCTAATAATCTTCATAATGCACCATAAACCTAGGACTAAAACGATAAGGATCATTAGCCCAATCATCATTATATATTACTTAGAATTAATCTATTATTGATTATTCTAAATACTTACCTATATAATTTTATTTTCATTGTGTCTATTTAATTACATTATACTACATTTCTTACAGTTTCTTAAACCTAATAATAATACGTACCAATTAATATTTAAGGGAACTTTACAGAGTTTTCGCACTGGGTTAAGATCATAAACTTCCTTAAATAAAATTATTCACAGAATAAATTTAACTTTAGGATGATCAGTAATAATATGAGAAGTATAATAAAACACTGGGACAAACTGTTGTTAGGTTTAAATAAATCAGATCCTCTTCATATTTTAGTGCTAAATGAAATACGTATATGTCAAGAGGAATATTGTTTATGCGATATTCTAGGCTTTTACTGTTTAAAAATCTTACAATAGTAGATTAAGTTTAAAAATTCATGTTTCATCCACTAAATTACCAATAAGAGAATTTATGTTTAAAAAAGAATCTGTACTATTACACGCATTCAAAAGGCCTCCAAATAAAAATATAAACCAATTCAATTTACAGTAAGAAACTTTCTTATCCTCAACACATATAAAAAAAGACTAAGCACGCTCTCATAATAGATGATAGTATCTGTTACTTAACAAGTATGTATGGATAAGAAAAATATTGAAATGTCTAGTATACTACAATACAAACATTAACAGTACAATACAGAGTCTAACTAAGGCACAGTTGTAGACGATAAACATTTTGTCCCATCTCGTTTGGATCAAATTAAAATATCCACTAATGATAACTTTCCATCTTTTATTGTATAAGATAAACTAGCTGATCATTACTGGGCAGGCATATCCTTATCAGCGCACTACAGTGACTACACATTTAACACGTCTTGGACGAAGGCTAGCACAATGGGTATAACACAAACATTACTAAGTAATAATAAGGTAAATAAAACCATAAATGAGACAAACTGGCTTTTTATATTAGATCTAAATGTTTCTGAAAATATTTATAATAACCTAGTCAATAGGGTTGATAATATTTATTAAAATATTGCAAATAAATTCAGTGATACTCCTATAAAAATGGACATATATATGCCTGTATAATGATGAAAAATGATTAATAAATTATAACAAGGCTTATGGAAACAATGAAGAATAGATCAATATAATTAACGATATTTAAACTAGTTATGAATGTCTGAAATAATTAATTCAGTTAGAAAGGCCAAAAAAATATGTTTTATGACATTACTTGCAGAAAATATTAAAAAGACAAATAAATCATAAGATATAATTAATTACTTTATTTTATTCTATTCTAGAAAACATAAAAGATAATTAATTGTTTGTTAAACTTTGAAACATGAAAAATGGAAACGAAACTTTAGTAAAGAAAAATTAAATCAAATACTCTTTTAAAAATTTATTAAATGAAGAAATAACAGAAAATGTCAGGTGAGCCTTTTGAAATTAATGATATAAAGGTGGGAAATTACTAGATTAAAAATGAATTAGTATAAGTGTAGTTCCAATTAATAGTAACTCAATGATTCAGTTTGTAAATATATCAAACACTAACTCTTCAGTTGAGCTAGGAAAGATTAAGCCTATAGGCTTAAAAGTAAAAATTTTACAAAATGACCTTCTATATTCTATTTAATTAAGAAATAAATGACAACAGGTAAAATTTGTAAAAATGTATATATACAGTGCCCAAGGTTATAATAAATACGTACTAGTAGTATTAACAGATCATACAAAGTCCTTTGATTTGGATGGCTATCCAATAACGTAGGATAATTTAGAAAACATTCCTATAAGTTGTCTATTATTAAATGTTTTTGAAAACCTATTTTCAAGACCGAACAATCAAATTAAGTTAGGATTATAAGTGGAAGTTATGGTGAAAATTATAGCTTAATTCAAGGAAGTATTTTATTTTCTATGCTTTTTAATATTTTTTTAAAGATTTAACTAGCCTAAAATTTAATAAAAAAATTTTCCAGTTTGCAGATGATAGTATATTTTATATTGTACATGTAGCTCTTAGATACATGCAGCATGACCTAAACCTAGTTATATATTTTTCAATCATTCCAGTAAAATAAATATAATGAAAACAAAGCAATAGTGTTAAAAAAAACAAGAGTAAATTTTATTCTAGAGTAACCCTTAAGCCTAGTTTGTTATTCATTTACGTTTCTCATTGATCCTGGTAATTGTAGGTATAAAAAACTGAATTTGAAACAAAATTAAAAATATCTGAGTATCATATATGATAGTAACATGAGATTTGGCTGACATTGAACTTACCTCAAATATGTTAATAGTAGTACTTTACAAATGGAGTAGGTTCAGTTCATATTTTTAGTAACTAGTAGGATTAATTTATTTCAGTTTGGCAGTCCATATTTTATTATAGTATAGCAATATATTACGTGGCACCTCAGTATATATTATCACTGGTTAAAAATATTTAAACATAATTTATATAGGTCTGTCTAACAGAGTCCAATCTTCCTTATTACGAATCATGCAATTAGATTCACTAGCAATGTATGTATATTTGGTTAAAAATTCTTTTAAGGAACACTATAGAAATAAAAAAAATTGTACCATAACTGGAGGAGAAGGGAATTCATAGTTTATAAGTACTTCTAACATGTATGGGATTAACTTCGGAAAATAAAATACCAAAACTGTTCAATAATCTTTTATTAGAACATAGTATGGAATCCAATATAAATAAATAGGTTAAGAAAACACCTTTAGAGCTATAAAACCTAATTACGTTTATCATTGCAGATTCAAACAAGTATTGCCTACCCTGTATCAACTAACTAATTTGATTGGACTGATGGTTAATGTGAATAAGAATAATATATAAAACATAACATGAATGATAACTGCCTACTTCTTAAACTGAGGTAGGCCGAAATACAATAAAAAAACTTTCATAAACGTAAGAATTATAAAGTAACATAAAAAACTAGTAAAACAACATGAGAACCATTTTCATAATACACATATAAAACAGAAAAGCACAATAAAATATACATATATGATGTGGACAATAATTAAGTTTTATGAAACAAAGGAAGAAGGAATAATAACATATACAGCCAAATAAATGGATAAATAAGTAGTGTATATATGGTTTTACAAAATACTCATAAAACAACCATATTTTGAACAGGATCTCTGTTCTACAACGCGCATAACCTCTGAGCGGCCAAAGGCAGACAGCCTACACAAGGTAGGGTGCGCAACTTGTTTTGATTAAAAAAAAATTAAACTACTCTCCTTCAGACCGTTCAGGGGCTTATATTAAATTTAAGCTACCAGTAGTTTTATAATATTTTTGGTGTTCTTTGCTATTATGTACTGTTATCTTAGGATGTATTGTTATTGTTTATGTTGTTAACTGTCATTAATATTTTTGTTGTTACTTAGGAAATATTTTAATATGTGAATTTTTATTATTGTATTTGTTAAGATGCACGGTTATTTCTGTTTATTGATAAAGATCTGTTTTTTATTAATAATAGAATTACAATAAAATTAACAATAGGATTTCTGTGAATAACGTAATAATATTTGTAATTTTTTCGATGCCTTCAAAATAGGCCTACTTCTGTTAATCAGTTGTATATAATAGCTTGAATGTTTTTTTGCATTGTTATAGTAACAGTATATGTTTATAGAGTTACAAGTTATTAATGATATTATTATTTCAAATAAACTTTGCACGTACTCTATTAACACAATTTACTAAGCAGATATAGTTTTCCCCTTAAATAGCGACTAGCTAGAAGATATAATAACAAAGGTTTTGGAAATTCGTTTAATTAAAAAAAAAATTTAATTTTGGAACAGAAAATATTTCCTATGTTGCATATATACGATTTTAATTTATTATTTAAAGCCCGTATAAGAGTGCAATTGTATAATGTAAGCGTTTAAAGCTATGTAAACGCATTGATTTTAAGATTTGGGATCGAAAATAAAAATTTGTATTCGTAAAAAAATAAATCATTGCTATATATCTTAATAGACATCTACAGAAACTACTCAATTGTTACATAAAGAGTATTGCTCTTCTCGGGACGATATATAGTACTTAACAATAACGTTACACGTTTCATACTCGGAACAGAACGGTTATTGGATGTATTATTAAAGCCACAGAAGAACAAAACTAATTAGTATTAAAGTTCAACATGATCATGAATATTCACTCGCTATAACGTGCCATATCTCTGAACTTATACAATCCTAACTTCACAGAATTTAATGTTAGCCTATCAATAGTTTTACGTAAACTCTCAGTTATATGATATTCTACTAGTAATTTTAAAAAAAGGTCGGTAAATTACTCAGTTTATTTACATTGTTTGTTCATATTACCTTAATTATAATTAGGCTACCTTCAGTTCTAAGTGAATATATTTATATATTATTTAAAAGTTTAATATAGTATTTTTTAGTTCTGTAAATTATTGCAATAACCGTGACCAAATAATAATATATGTCCTGTTCAACAGTAATTCCAATCCTCCTTACTAATGAAAGATACTGCTAATATACATTATCATAATTTATTATGCTTTGATTAATTGGATAAACAAGATTTTAATTAAGTCTTTAACTAACCTTCCAGATGGTAAAATATTACAAATATCAATTGGTTTTTTAATATTATAGACAAAAATATGCATATTTTAAATTAATTTTCCGGATTTTATATCAGTTTGTGGTTTAATGTTTCCTTAGAGAAAATTGAACATTTAAATGCAATATTAGGACGTGTTTTACATTGAACCAAACTGCTTTTTAGTAGAACACAGTGCTGCAAACTGGACTTCAAGAGGTTCAAAGTAGCCAAAATACATTATCATAACATAATCCTAAGTCATTTTTTAAACTTTCATTATTAAATTCTAATAGGTATAATAATCTGACATGTAACCCAATTAGTACTAAGGTCTAAGGCAAGACCATCAGATTATTTTAAAAATATTTGACCTCTGCCTTAATAAGCCTATTACTCCAACCTTCTCAGGTTAGTTGAATGGAAGTTTAACCTCACGAGTTCCATTCATAGTAAGCAATAACATTCTCTAAACGACATAAGAAGGCATGTATTTGGTTAGAATTAATTATTGTTCATTTAAAAGACTATAATTTTTTACTATTTACAAGAATAATAAATTAAATATTATCTGTTAAGCATCCATGAATTAATTGTACTAGTTAAATGTTATAAAGTATTAACATCCAAAAACTGTTTACATAATTTAACACTATGATTTGAATGTTTAGTGTCACACCATTAATCAGGAGAACCTTTAGTTTAATTAAGGTATAATACTTGTACTAGGTTTCATTTATCTCGAAGTATCAAACATATTCCATTTGTTCCATTCAGTGGAATGGTTTTACTTGAAAAATAATTTTGTTAACCACAAATAAGAATTTGTTGTATGTGTTGTATTACCGAAGCCCATTATAAATTCCCGTGAAAAACAATAGCTGGTTTGTATTGTCATCTCTTAATGTTGTGTTATTTAGTCCAGTAACTGTGTAGAGTGGTAATCGAAGATTTAACTTAATAAAATATATTTTGAATAGATAATGATGAACCACGATATAATAACTGGCCGACCAACTCTGCGTTTCATTGTTCTTTTCTGTCCAGCTCTCTCTCTCTCTCTCTCTCTCTCTCTCTCTCTCTCTCTCTCTCTCTCTCCTCTCTCTCTCTCTCTCCTCTCTCTCTCTCTCTCTCTCTCTCTCTCTCCTCTCTCTCTCTCTCTCTCTCTCTCTCTCTTCTCTCTCTCTCTCTCTTCTCTCTCTCTCTCTCTCTCTCTCTCTCTCTCTCTCTCTCTCTTCTCTCTCTCTCTCTCTCTCTCTCTCTCTCTCTCTCTTACCTATCTTAATAATATGTAACAAAATGGGAACATCGAAAATATTTATATATGTTCACAATATATTTGACTATTACCCTACGGTATTAACAATACCAGTATTACAATTTGTATAACAACAGTAAAAGCAAATTTTTGACGTGACAACGTCTTAAATTAGGTTGCGGCTCGGAGTCACTCATGAAAATGTGTAACGCCCGGTAACGTTACGATGCCCGTCCAGTGGGTCCGCCGCACGGGATCCGCACGGGATAAAGCAGATAACTGTGGGTCCGCCGCACGGGATAAAGCAGATAACTATGTTTATTCGTGAAAATGTGGAGTGCTTAGATTCGTCATTTACAACAACTACAACAATAAAGGTAAATAATTGTACACTGATATTTCATTATCGTAAACTATGATTGATTGATTAATTGTTAGATTGACACAAAAGTTGAGAAACTGAGTTTATAGGTTATGTCATACTATTGACAAATGTTGATAGTGTTAAGTAAATTATTAGTTTAAATCACTCTGCAATCAATCGTAATTCAGTCGATTGAGAAGAAATAGCGCGTATTGCTAGTCAAACATTTAAAATAACAAATTATAACCTCTAACCTGTCATAACAGTGCGACCAAACAAACGAACTAAACCGACCAATCACCACGCGCGGAGTTAGAATTTAACTGTGTTTAGCAAGAATTTCAAATTCCAATTTTAGTAAATGTTTTATTCAACTTTACCATTTACAATAACAAATTTTAATTAATTTCAAATTATGTACAATGTTTTAGTAAAAAAAATATATTTCTATAGCTAAAATTTGTGCAATTCTTATTTTCATTCAATTCCTTGTTCCTATTGTGCAATTTAATAATATTCATATCAATAAATATTCTACCGAGAAAAAGACGTTGTCACGTAAAATCTTCGCCCGTAAAACCGACTTTACAGGCAACCATAATGTTTTTTATCACAGATCTATCAGATCCACCTATCCGCAGTTGTTTAGAGTGAGTCAAGTATCAATTACAGTGTTTGCGGTGAATGAAGATGAGCCAATATTTAACAGTCTTAGTGAAATGAGCTTTCTCTTAGTGGTCATTTTATCGCTAATAAGTACTATAAACCATATTATTGTTAGTTGAAACTTTAATAGCACTTTACAAAATAAGGTAATTAATGTACTGTATATTTAAATTTATATTCGTACTCCTTGAGACTTCATACAATACTAACTGTATTATGCCTATTTTAATTTTTATTGAAAATAGCCTAATATATATGATTTATTATTATTAATAAATGTTACATTTGATTTTGTTTCAATTAAATTGTTAACATGTCTAGTTTAAGCCTGATTTTTATTCTATATTGTGTTTATGGTGGTTATATATTGTAACCTTGGAAAAATGTTTTATACAGTTCAGTCAAATATATTATTTATTGTTATATGTTTGAATTTAAATTATTCAAAAGATGACTAAATTTTAAAATTTAATTTGTTAGATACATAGAGTTAAAATTATCCTAATAGGTATTTATTGAAAAAGGAGTTTTGTTAAAGGGCATTTTCCCTATTTAAACCGTGCTGTGAGATAGAATCAAAATGATAATGGTGAAACATAAAAAAATAACACCCAAGTATGTCTTGATAACTAGTCTTGGAACGAAAATTGCAACAATCCTCTATAGCAATCACACTAATTTGAGTATGCGAAAAGATAAATAAAAAATCCAAACACGGTAATAAAACGTAAAGAAGTAGCACAACTATTATTATCTTAATTGTTTTACGATTAAAGGAAATGTTAAAACGTGCATATGTAGAAACTGCACGTACTATTGTACTTGTATTAATTATACAATTTCGTATGCAAAGACAGGCTTTCATAACCCTAAACTATGTTGTACGGCATAGTTACCATGTGCATCACGTATCTTCCATATATTGCACATTAATATCAAACTTCTCTTCCTGTCATACGTTCTGTCTATTTATGTCAATAATCTGAAAAAAAAAACAGAGATGCATATGCTATATGTATATATTATATATTTTTGTGATTCAATATTTATTGAAATTTTATATATATATATATATATATATATATATATATATATATATATATAATATACGTATATATGAATAAAATATTAGACATTATATAACTATTTATTTGAGCTACTTGAATTAAGCATATGCAAAAGGACAGTTATTAAATATAAAATTAAGATCCATTTAGTCATATGTAGCAAGCCACTTTCAATCACCTAATAGATACTTTTCCAGCATTAAATACTTCCTGTCTTTGATATTCTATTCCAGTTCTGTCATTATGTGTGTTCACAGGAGAGTACGTAGTTTTGAACGTTCGTGTAAATGGTGTATTCAGATATTTTCATTATTTTACAATTTATATTTGAATTCATTTTTATGTAGTTTAGTTTAAAATTTATATTTTGTTATATTTAAGTAATGGTATACTTAACATACGTATTTAAGATATACTGCTCTAAATATGAATCCCAACAAATTCACTCCCAATGTTTACAAACATAGATATCGAATGAAATGCTTATTCCATGACGCTAAAATTATTTTTGAAATCAATTGACCAAAACATTTATAAATTATTCGAGAAATCCATATGGCATGGATACGTTGTGTAAATCCAAAAAAGGTAAAGTTTTTTGAAAGCGTAACCGGTACTCTCGATCAAAAGTTTTATAATTCTGGTGATTGAAGATGCCAATCTGTAACAATTATACCAGTCGATTCCCAATCAGAAATTATATACGATCAGTGACATTCAGTTGCCAAAATCTCACAATTGTACCAGGTTTGATATTATTAGCAGTACTACCTTCATTATTGGTGAACTTGCGTTGCATATATGTGGCATGTAGGATATTATAACTCGTATGATATTGTAGTCCACAAATGTGTATGTTAAAAAAGATGTGTGTGTGTGTACTGCAATATTTATAGTGTTAGAATTGTTTTAATTGTGTATGAGTATAGTATTTTTATATAGTTGAATATTTTTAATTTAGTAATTACCATTGCAATATATAATGTTTACTTATTAATCTATGTATGAGCTCAATATTAGAAGGTTATTAGGTGCCCATTAAATGGAGGGGTGGTCATGCATGTGTTAAAACATACAACAGTTTAATAAAACATTAAAATATAAATTATTAACTGACATACCTCTCCTTTCATCTCTAAATCACACACAATAACTTCCAGAGCGATGGTTTCACTGTAAAACGGTTAATGTTACAACACCGCTATTGGCCTATCAATACCCGAACCTCCAGCAGCCGCAACCATTCCACTATTGTTCCAAATATTATATTGCTTGTAACATGATCCACTGATAATTTTTTGTAGTATTATATAAAGAATTATATATATATATATATATATATATATATATATATATATATATATATATATATTACAAGTGAATGTAGGCTATCAGCTTTTATTTGGTGCGAGTGCCGATGGCCGAGTGGTCTAAGACGTTGGACTTTGGGCCAGAGTTAGAGATAGTGCAGGTTCAAATCCTGTCTGTGACGTTGCACTTTGTATCAGTACCATTGACCTTGTACTGTATCGACTCTCCTCCTTATTCTGTTTCATAAGATCCTTACACAGGCCAGTGGACCATGAGGACGGACAGAATAAGGCTCAAAAGGGGAGATAGGCCTCAAATTAAAAAGAACCGTATTATTGCTGAATAGAACATTATTTATTTATTCATTGGTTACCTCAACTTTAGCAAACTCTATCACTCCGGAGTATAAATAGTTCATTGTTATCTTCCTCTTTGTCTATCCCTCTGCGTTCGATATCTAAAAAAACAAACTGACGTGTATATGTGAACTTTTTTAACCTTGAACATTTCCTTTTTATAAGGCAACACTGAGTTTGATTATGATTCAACTCAGGGGACTGAAAATTAGTAAATATCTTTACAAACTATCTTTTTGATACCTATAATTACAACAATAAAGTACCATAAGAAATTAATTTGTAAACAAACTTATTACAATAGAAATATGGAAAGTCAATTTTAAAAGCCAGTGACAAGATTTATCCCAGCGCACTATTTGCTTATAGCAAACTCCCAATTCAATGGAAAAATTTTTATTTTAACATGCTACGAAACCTAAGTTAACACAGAAAAGTCAGCAAACTGAAGGCAAACACTTTGAACATTTGTTATAACTGTTTTGGTGAGTGATTTGAAGTAAAAGAAGTAAAATAAAAGATTAAGTGTCTCAGTTTTCTCTAACAACCAGAATGTTTGCATTTGAAAAAATCTGTATTTTATAATCTTTGAGTGTCCGCCATTTTGTAATGCGTCAACTTTTTTACGTCAGATTTTCGCCAAAATGTTTCTAATTAAAAAGAGCTTTAATTTGATGTACGACTCGACCTATGCTTCTATTTAAGAATTTTCACCAATCCCTAGCGGGACGTCCCCCATAAGCAGGATATCATGGTGAAATACATAAAATAATAGTTTTATATGAGCAAAAGCTTGATGTAAATTTTGGTTGTTATATTGTAATTAGTTCAAAAGTTATTAGACCGTCCCGGGACTTTTCAGCACCCCTGTATAGCTGTTAGTGGATAGATGGACTCACAAAGATAAATATAAATATTGCAAATTAGGTACTACTCGAAGTGAAGTATCTTCCTGTCTTGTGTATTACACATTGTTAAGATTATTATCTTCCGCGTTTCATCTGTAACATGGCTTTATGTGATTGATATTGTAGTTGATGTTGTAAACGGAACATCAGTTACCAATACCTTCACATAATATTTGGAGCGGAAATTTAATCACTGAGATTTATAAAGATTAGGAATAAAAGCTTTGCGCTGAAATAGAACCATTGTATTCGTGAAGATTGGATTTCCATGGAAGCATTTTTACATTGACCAATTATGTATATTTATTCAATTTCAAGCTATTTTACATTGTACAGTCTTATATATTAAAACTAGTTCTAAAACATCACACTTAATAATTGTAAAATAATAATTGTGTTATGAATTTGACACACCATATTTTTATTTAACTATAAAGACAAATTAATTTTCTGTTTCTATTTTATCATAATTATTATTGCATAGTTTATTCTGTTATAAATTAAATGGTTCACATTTAAACAGGTTCTCTTAAATTTTAGTGATTTATATAATTGTTTTTTATAAGTATAAACTCCAGCATAAAAATTGAGGAATATTTTATTATTTCGTTATTTATATAAACTTTCATATCTTTTGAAAATATAACCATTCTTATTTGTGAATAGAAAATGAATTTAAAAAGTTTTGGAAAGCATATAACGGTTCTTAAACCATTGTTCTAAAATGTTTTAAACTTTTTGTTTAGTTTTTAATCTAAATATTTTTAGATTTTATTGCAAATTACAATATCTCTGACTTTTGTCGTGATATAATTTATAAATAAATTCAGTACGGTTTTTTTAATCACCCGAAACGAGAAAAAAAATTTTTTAAACAATTTATAGGCAAACAAAATTTTGATCTTATTAATAAGGATAAGGTATTAGGTCAGATTTGTATGCCATTTACTTTAAAAAGATCTTTATTACATATAGGGTAAGTGAAAAACATATTTTGTACAAATGTTATTTGGAATCTCTAATTATAAAACAAAGTAGTACTTTAGTACTATACGGAGACTAAAGCGTTTGGAAGAATCTTTCTGAACGGAAACCTAAAAATGTCTATAATTAGAAATAACAGACTTAATATGAAAATTAAATTTCATTACGACAATCGTTCCTAGTTTATTGCCTGTTAAAAGGAAGCAATGCCGGTGAGAAGGAGGCTACTCTGTCCCTTTCTACTAAATGCTATTAAGCTATATAAATAGGCTTAGATTGGTTATCATAAACTATGTTAACCAGTAGTACCAAAGGTAAAGATAATATAGACCTTAGCGGGCGTAGCAGGTGACCATTAAGGGTCCACAAAAATATGTACAAGAATGTTTCATAAATTCTTTTAGAGAACCCACCCTTAGCCATTAGAATAAATTGACTGACCCTGTATTGAATTTAAAATAATTCCAACTCAATAAAAAAATTAAGAAGAGAAATGACATATTTTCATTAAAATGCACAAATCCGTCATGTGCGATGAACTTCATCCTGACCTGCTCGTTGTTACCGAACACAGTTTCAACAGGAGTAATGTAGAATGTTTCAAATTTCTAAATTACCAATTGGCTAATACGTTGTGCCGCACCTCTGCCTATGATGGTAGAAGGGAGGTTGTAGCAGTCCTTGTGCGAAATCATTGTTGTTTTACCCTCGACACTCTTGACGGACCAACAGAAGAAGAAATTTTTTTAAAACATACTGACTGACTTTAAAAAAGATTGGCGTTTCATTGTTATGGGGTTATTTTAATATTGACGTCTTAAATGTTGATGCTTCCCTGACCAAACGGTTTCTTTGACTTGTTGGGGTCGTTTTTCCTTGTCTCGACAATAGACACAACAACAATGGCGGTTTTGTGGCGGTACTGAGACGTTTGTACCATGAACGGTTGGTCGGGGCGGGTCTGTCCTAGGGGTCTGTGGGTGTGGTGCTGGCATTGTGTGTGAGTGAGATAAAACACCATAAATATTATTTATTTCTAAAATACTCCTATTATTTATTTATCAATTATTGTTATAAGGTATTATTAATAGCTTTTGGTTCTAATTAAAAATGGAAGTTGTAATATTATTTTGTGTTATGATTGTATAACTATATTTTTATTTTTTTGTTTAGAAGTAACATATTTATAATTTTTTAGTCTTTAGATTAATGTTTAATTTAATGTCTTTAGTAAAGTAGATTAGTGTTAATATTAATTTGCTTAATATTTGTTAATAATTATTGGTCAGACAGGTTAAGTGTAAGAAAGGGCCATGAGGCCCTAACTTTGCCTTTTTAAATACAAAATTTTTCATTTCATTTCAACAACAAGAGTGATCGCCACTTCAGCGACTTAACAAATCTAACTGACTGCCAGGTTTCTTTGATGAACACAACGATCGATGGTCATAAGCCAACACGGAATCAAATCAGTAAACAAGCAATCCGAAATACGGGGCCAGGAACATCTCACTTCTCAACTCTATACAATCGAAAGATAATTTAAGAAATGTTACGATCATTTCATTTGCTATTACAATGTAAGCTGCCCTTTAATTAAAATCGAACCAAGAGCTAAAATGGAGAAGTTAAAATAGATTACCAATGGTATTCTGGTTAATAGAAATAAATCATATTTCTCTCAGAAATTAATAAGCACTCAACAAATCAGAAATTATCATAATGTTTACGCAAGTTTATTGGAAGGTGATCAGAGCTGCTAAAGCTTACGATGCGACCAAATCACTACTCGCGTCAAAATAGCTATCAATAACTGCGAGGACCATAATCAACATTATCAAATTATTAACTGATGAACATATTGAACTACAGATTGATAGAGTACAAATCAGCGATTTGTTGACCCCACCAGGGTCGCTGATAAGTTCATCACATTTTTGCCTCTGTCGACACTGAACTAACCCTAACCAGCGTCAGCCACTCCCCACACCAATACGAATCCCAGCTGCCTGCATGGGTCTCACTCCAGACAGATATGAGGAGATTTCCAGAGTGATAATGATTTTCCAGCAATGAGATCGAATGACAAATCATGTGCCAACGTTTCTTCTGAAGCAGTGTTAAAAAATACGTTGGGACCGCTTTAGCATTTTATAAATGTCTCTTTACGCTGTATAACCTTTCCCTCCTCTATCAAACTGCCAAAGTTACCCTGTAAAAAGGGCGATCCCAAAAAGTCTTCCTGATTGACTTGTCAAAAACACACCCTACTATCATCATGCCATTTCCGATTCCGAAATGGAAAGTAGACAATGGATGCAGTCATGCGTCGAGTTGACATAACAGTGGAAGGAACTGAAAGTCAAAGAGATACGATTCGTATTTACTTGACTTATTAAAAGCTTTCGACTGCGTTGATCATGGCACCTTAAGATACTGGAATATTACTGGATGCGTGGAGTGCCACTTGAGTCGCTCAAGTCATATCTTAGAGGTAGAAAACAATA
Organism: Homalodisca vitripennis; assembly: GCF_021130785.1. NCBI lineage: Eukaryota > Metazoa > Arthropoda > Insecta > Hemiptera > Cicadellidae > Homalodisca > Homalodisca vitripennis. Next base: position 140,753,012 of record NC_060208.1, read on the forward strand.
CGTTCCAATTTTAGATGCACTGTTGAGGGAAAGGGTTTGTGACTTGAATTTTCACTGAAATCCATCCTCAGTTCATTTTTTTAATGTACGTCAACAATGCTTGCTCATCTCTGCATCACGTCCAAATTGTCTAGTGTGGAGACTACACTACAAACCTTTGTTGACACTACAAAACATAGAACTTAAAACGGCGATATTTACGGAGCTAAACAATACAATTCAGCACTTCAATTAGCTCGATCTTAAAGCAAATCCAACAAAATATACTTTTATCAAATTTTGTCTGCAACAACAGATCCAGTTTTTGGTCCAACCCTAAACGAAAGTAACATTGTAGAAGGGCGACAAGTCAGTTACTATCATGGAAATCTGCCTTCTCTAGCACATATTTCATTTATATGGATTTGATAACAAGACTAATAATAAGAATTGGGATTAGTTATTAACTCCAAATTTCTATTATTAGAATGGTTAGCATATACCGTCATGTTATCTAAATTTGTAAAAAGTACAAGAGCCTGTCAAATATAATCAATTGTTCTGTAAAAATTAAACGATTAGTTTTCATGTGGTTTTTAGATTTCATCGATTAGGTAAGTACTCTATCTTAGTAATCTACTTAGACAACTACCTTAGGAAATTTATTCAACCATCCAATTGTCATAATTTGACTTCAAAGACTGCCTTTGAAACGGTAAAAAAATTACTATGCTAGATGAAGTTTCACTAAACTGTGCGTTTGAACTAACGTACCAGCTCCAGCTCTCAATGTTCGAATATATGAGTATTAAAAATACTTTTCCGTTTATGAAGAAACAATAACTGAAATATTGTCATTGTTAATGTGCTACTCACTATATATATATATATATATATATATATATATATATATATATATATATTGTAGCACCTATTAAGTTTTATATATAATATACAAACTTTATATATTTTACTGATTATTCAAAAAATGTTATAGAGACCACCTTAGCTGCCTTTTGACAGCAATGGGCATTTCGGAAATGTGATATATATTTCATTGATTGAGAAACAAGGCAAAGTGAATTATGCGGAAGAAATCGAAAAACGAAGTAAATTTCAATGGCTATAAAAATACACTATGTGTCATATTCATCATGAAGATCGTGCCAATAAGGCAAATTGAACATTGTAATCAAAAATATAATTCACTCGAACCAGCAGTGGTCATACATATGTACAACGTCTACGAAATTGCAGCAGAGTTAACTGCTAACAATGAAAGTAAAATACTAAGCAGTGTAAATTTTACTATATATTTAAGAACTAGATGCCTAAAAATATACACTCTTAACATATTTTATTGATCGTGGAAAGAATACAAACTGAACTGAAAATATAACTCACTCGACCAAGAATGCTTATACAGGAGCAAAACAAAATTGCGTGCGAAGCTGGGTGTAACTGATAGAAAGTAAATAAATCAATCTCATTATAAAATATATGAAAAACTACCTAATTTCAACCTAAGTACCGGTTTCACATCACACCACTTCCATTCACATCAATGGGTTAACCTACAACAATATATTAATTATCTCCTAACAATTGATAAACTGTTCTAAGTTAATAATAATGTATTAATTAACAAAAAAATACCTACTTATCTGCATTTATTACTAACTTACATACTTCTATAGTATCATTAAATGAGGAGGTATAATTAATTGTTTCACTAACGGAATGATTCCATTCATTTGCTTGCTGCGCATAACGTGTATTTGTTTGTTATGACCTTGGAACGGTCGTCCTTCAACCGAGTTTTAAATTTACTTCGCCCTTTTTACAAATGTAAATATTAGGGTAATGAGCATATTTAAACTTTCATAAAAAACTCTTTGAATTGTGTTTGTTTTGTGTTTCCTATGTTCTCAGTACGGTTGAATGTGTTCGTTGCTCAATTAAAGTACAACACATAATATTTTACTCAGACATAATAAAAACTTGAAGAAGTTTGTTTAGGTATAATTTATGTGAGAACATAGTAATACATATAAATAAGCACCTCTTGTGAATGAAAATAAAAGAGAGTTTACTATTATAGTAGAAATCGTTCGTTAACGTTTGAAAAAAGTAGGCACATAAATTAAATACCCTTTCACTTTAAGTTTTCTTTGCTTTAATTTGCTTCTAACTTAATATGTAAAAACATTGATATTTATAATTATGTTAATTGTACTTTTTTCTTAATGATCAAAACTAACTATATGATTTTCTTTAATATGCACTACACACTGCCTTTCTATTAACATTAAGATTATAACCAAATCATATTACGTTGCTGACGATTTACTGATACAGATCACATCTGGTTGTGGGAACTTTGCTGAAAGGGGTTGTGATAATGAGGTTCGTAAAATGAAAAATCCGAAGAATAATAAAAAAAATACTGCTTTAAATATTAAAATGTTTTATTTCTTAAACTTTTTAATGGTATCGACTGCACTACTTAAGTCTAATAGAAACTTTTTTTCCGAAATATGCGTATACATTGTAGTGAAAAATATAAAATAAAAAGCAATAAATTTATATGTGAAAATATAATTATAATTATACCATACATGTCATTTGTATTCTTATCATAAGTTATATTGAATATTATGTAACAAAAGCATGACAGAATACAGCAGTATACAAAATAATTACTCACAAATAGTGAAGGTATAATGGTGTAAAAAAGAAAAACAAATATTTTGTTGGTTATCGTTTATATTTTAAGGGTGTTATACGCTTATAATATAAAATGTATTTATAACAGAAATATAAATTTAAAAAAAGGAAATAACATGTGAGCTTAAGGATTTATTTATTTCATGCTAAAAACTGTTCTTAACGTGTTTTTATAGTATGTAAAAACTGGTTTCGCCTTATACCCTATTTTTATAAATTCATTGAATTTAGTTACTACAAATAACTATTAACTTATATTGTGTTTTCTTTAATACGACCACTCCACTTCAATCGATTCCTTATATTAATATTAAATGCACCACAGTGTTTAATGGTAGACATTGTATTAGCGATTTTGAACCGCAGTTATAAATAGCCAAAATATGATTATGAATAATTAAAAAAATGTATATTTATTGGTTGACATTTAGTGAAGCGTTTCATACTAGAGGCTGGAAAAAAGTCGATGTGTCTCTCTGACTGTCCACTCGATATATCCAAAACAAAGAGAAATCATATCTAAGAAGGAATAAAAGAAATTATAACAAATTTTATAAATCGAGAGAAAAATCTGAATCTGTTAAGAAATACTATAATAAATTTACCTAAAGTTTTGATTAAAAAAGTTTTAAAGATAGTGATTACGTGTGATTCCAATGAATATAATTTACTATCAGGGTTGTCCTCGAATTTCTATTGATTAACCCTTTAAGGAGTTCTGAAACGTCACTACATCATTTGTTCATAGGAGTAAGGATGTGAAACATAATACACTCCCAAAATAGTAAGAAAAATTTAGTTTAATTTTTTAATGAAAATCAGATATTATTACTATAAAAATCTAACATTTAATTTTGTTGAGAAAACGCAAAGGCTAAAATTTGTTTTTTGTGTGAAATTGCTCGAAACATCGATGTATATACAGTGGCACACCACACTCTTTACATCCAAACGTCGTATCCTTTCTCTTCTTTTCTCTGCTTGAGGAATGAGAACAGACGTAACATCTCTTTTGTGTCTTCCGTGTCTGACCTTATGGCGTCGGCAGTGGGCGGGGAAAGTGTCTGCCGGTCAGGCGGAGCGGATGATGGTCTCTGGTAGCGGCTGGCGGTGGCACGACCCTCGGCGCGCCGCGGCTACCAGCCTTCCTTCTCTTGGAGTGTGATGTGTTTCCAATATTTGTCGGATGAGGTTTAGTCTAAAGTCACAAAACCCACTTTTCTTGTTTTGTTTTATTACAAACATGTTGTATGTATTCAAAACAACAGTATCAATCAAGTGGAAAAATAATTTACGGTACCACTTCTTTGATTTCCTTGCACTGTCATTGAAAGATATCATCATGTCAGAGCGGTCGACTGCTCCCATATCCTTATTATATTCTATGACAGAGCTTGGTTTGTTTACAGTCTTTCCAAGCTTAGTCACAGGAATCATTTCATGCTTGTGGATTGTTGTTAGCATTGTTACATTACGGCGGTCACACCATTTTACACAAAGCATGTGAGAGGCCTTTCCGGTTTTGTCTTACAGTTCCACAAGCTGCTGTTTCATTTTCAAGAAGCCAGTTGAACAAGCCGGGACTGCTGTACCAGTTATCAACGGACAACACATGGTTACGTCCTAAGTAGGGTTGCATTAGTGTTCTGATAACCTTTGCTGACACTCCGACGTCTTCGTTTTCATTCAACAAGTCATCTTGCCAGTATAAACAATAAAGTCAAGAACGATGCCTGAACTGCTGTCACACAATACATAAAGTTTTATTCCGAACCGCTTGCGTTTAGACGGAATGTACTGTTTGAAACCCAGGTGACCCTTCCATAGCATGAGGCTCTCATCGAAGACCAGGTTCTTATTAGGAGAGTAGGCAAAGAAAAGTTTTCTCCGTAGGGTTTCGATAACTGTTCTGATTTTGTATAATTTATCTCCCCCCGCCTCTAGTGAATTGTAGTCAAGATACTCGAAGTAACAATAAGAATCTATCCTCACTGAACACCTGAGGGAATATGGGAGTGTTGAGGAGTGGATCTGTACTCCAGTAGAGTTTTAGTGAATTTTTCTTGCAATGGGGCATTAGAAGCAAAATCGCAAAAAAACAATACATCTCATCAGGGTTTGTTTCTGTCCAGCATCTGAGTTTGGAGAATTCTTTTATTCCTGCCTCATTTTTCATTTGCCTCAAAGTCAACTTGTAGGCCAGAATTAGAATCATCAAATATAAAGTCTTTTGGTTCAAAAAAGTCAAAATGTTTCCATTTGCAAATTGGACAAATATCAGAATCACTTACTGGTAATGCAGGTTCTTGGATCTCCACGTCAAGTTCATTGTCGAAGTAAGAAGCAGCGAGGATATCTTCTGCGGTTTCATCTTGTTCATCCCCACTATCACCAAACACATTCTCATCGTCGGAGCCTAAAACGTCATAGTTATAGTCTGAGATTTGATCTCCTTCACTCCACTCGTACAGCCCCTTCTTATGTCGTCACTACGTAAGTTACGTTCTGGATCCATTTCACAACACAAGAGGAAACTGACTTGAGAACAATAAACTACACTATTTCATCATTGTAGAAGAAACTGCACCAAGTAAATGTTTACAGCGTAGCAACAGAATGGGACTGTATAAGTTGTTAGCGCCAATTGCTGTTGACAGTAGAAATCGCGGGAATCCGTGTGCGGATAAAACCTTTACAGCCGCTCTGTAATTGAAAGCAGCTGACAGTATTTACGCGGGAAACTGCGCTCAGTTATTTAAGGTTAGGAACAGTGGGCGGATTTTTTCCATAGAGGAAAAACATAAGAGCTAGTACTTGTAATATAAGTCATAATTCATTGATGTTCTAGAACGTCCTTACTATTTTCACATGAGTTTTAATATGACGTTCTGGAACGTCAATACTATTTTGTAACAAACACCTATACTCATTAAAGGGTTAATCCGTAATTTTTATATTCATTATGAGCTCACATGGTACATGAAAATTTCATAAAAACCATATTAAATAATGTTATTTATACTTTTCTAAACACAATAAATTTTTTTTGGTAGCGAACGATTGCTCTTCGATCCATGATTTTACTTTATATTTATATAATATGACTTGGTGTGAATTCAAGTTACATGAAATTAAGTTAAATAACTAATCTAAAATTTATAAGTTAGTTTCTGTTTTATAACCAAATCAATATTGAAACGGATATAAGCTATATGAAGTTGATCATGTTCCAAATTATGTATCACGACGGATCCTAAACTTTAGGCATTTGAATGTTAAGTGATGGTACAATACTGTAAATAACTCTTAATTATATAATGGTACAAAAACGTTCAGGTTATACAACAACGGGAATTGTAGAATACAAACAGAAACGGGTAGTTTCCAGCGAGTCACATCACTCCCCAGCACCGTTGTGTGGAAGTAAATGGCTCAACTTTTCTCGGTTCTTGTAAATTGTGGTAACAGGAAATAGCAGAAACTCCAGCCTCCTTCTTAACTGGAAAATTGTTGCCAATAGGGGCTCCGAGTTATATCTTGCTACTCTTTACTTTCTGCTTGATTTTCATGATAGTTTTAAGTATTTCAGGGCTCCACCTTTACCACTCAGCTTACTAATATTTTATATAACCAACTCAATAACCTCCGTCCAATACTTTTCATTACGACTTTTTCGGAATGGATTTTACAATATTCCCACCTAGCTCTTTTACATCTCAACACAAGCAAGTCCAAAATAACGTAAGCAAGCTTTACGTTCGTCAAGCTCCCATTCCAAACAGGAACGGTTGTCTGTAGGCGTTTCCCAGACAGATACATGGGCCGAACACCCTCACCGACTGCGTGTGCAAGTAATACGAACAAACTTTACGCTCATCAAGCTCCCATTAAAAACAGTTCAACGTTAGGAACGGTGGTCTTTCTGTGTTTGCCGGGAAGATATATGGGGCGGACACCCTCGACGTAAGCGTTCAGCGATTTTAGTTATGGCTGTCTGCAGAGAAACAGGGGATGGAACTTGATATGGTTAAATTCTTACAAAAAAGGATAATACAGGTTTGGTGATCATTTATTGTTGTTCAAGCTATGATACGCCGGTTTTGTAGGTTGATTAGTTAGTTGAGAAAAGGTGATAAACATACATTTCTCATATTTTATAACGAATGCTAAATAATTAAATGCCTTTCCTATCCTACGGCGAAAACAATATTAACAAGGATGACACTTGATTTCGTCTTGATGATAAGAATAATAGAGAAAATATAAAGAAAGAATAGAGACGTGTATCCTGCACGGTTAGTGGAGCAGACGCTGAAAGTTGAGTTTTGCAGGGTACATTTTGATAACATGTTTGGATTTAGAGAAAAATTCACTCCGTCCCAAACGGTTTTCTAGGAACGTTAATTGTGTGCGTAAGCGTTATTCTATACTCAATTGCATATTACTTTTCCTACGAGGAGCGGTCTTCTGCATCTTTTATGTCTGACCTCGTGATAGTAACAGGAGTACTAATTACCTTTTTCACTAGTTAGCAGTGGCATGACATTGAGTAGTTGACGGTAAGCCTTGCCACATGGCCCCTAACCTAGGGAGAAAGCAGCTCAAATGTTTCCTTTTTGCACTTTCGTTTTATTATTTGTATAATGACCTCCATATTAAAAACTGAGCTTCTCCTTTCAGAGTTTTTCTATTTAACCTATATCACATTTCATAAACCAATCAGTTTAACTTACACTCGTAATTGGTTTTTAAATAGCTACTTAGAAACGCTGATAATAATTGTTATCAATTTTTTTATGAAACAACATTATTAGTTTAGATATAAAATTATTAACATTTAGAACAATCAGTCTTGTAACTTGTTTTATAAGTTGCAAAGTAGAGAATTAACATTATAATATTTGTAATTCAAAAAGATTGCTTATGTAATTACACAGTATTAATAACATTTTTTGGTGATTTCATCGTGCTTCATATATCAAGAGTTCATGAAAACGTATACCGTTAATAATTATGTAAATTTTGTCCTATAACGATTTTATTATTTTATACTGGTTTGTAAGTAATAATATTACAGAAAATGTTCAAAGTATTTACTCACATGATTTATTATATAGTTAAATAATATCAACCCCTTTACTGCTTTTTAAATGTTGATTTTAATGAAATATAAGTCGATATTATTACTTGTATTACATAATTTCTACAGCATTAAATTCTTACTAACAATAACAGTCTAATTAAATTAAGTTATCATTTACGAGATTATTGTTGGCAAATATAACTTTACTGTAGGCATAAATATAGAATTGTTGATTGTGTACATGCCACTAATATTTACAGAGGACCATCAACCTAAGCCGCAAAAACTGATATTGATATCCGGATGAGTGGAAAACTCTGAAAGCAGGAGTGTACTCTGGGGGATAACATATCATTGAATTGTTCTCTCTTAAGCTGTTGTATCAAAACACGACGACAGTTTTTAAGGTCTTATGTAATTAGGAAATAGATGTATATTTAGTTTTAATATTAATTTATTACACTAAACACTCTTTAGTGAAAAGGTCTTCACCCAGGGAAAGTATACTGCTAGTGCACCATATTGGGTACTCGTGTCTTTGATTTTGATGCTTTGGTTGAAGAAATGTGCTTTAAACATTCACCATTCCACGTTAGTCCAAGCCATAAACAACTTGCACAGAAAATGCGTATAGTATTCCATCAAAAATATAATTCTTGCAAGTAAAATATTTTCCTTTGCAAATTGCGAAACCGCCCGCAGCATTTCCATAACATTTAAAATAAATGTTAAATAAAGAATGTCTGAAATATTTAGCGCTTCCTACGGATAAACGGTTAGGTATAGCAAAACAACATGAAGGTTAAAAAGTCAGAGAAATGATTTTCAGGAGTTTCAGCCAGAAAAATAGGAGTTTCTACAAAACTACTTCAATTTGACTACAACATTCGAAAATACAAGCTGAATTTCAAAGTTTTGAATTACATAACTATAATTACCACAAAAATAAGTTAAAGGCACCAATTTAAAGTTTGCTGTAACATGCATACTTTAAGAGATTCCAATTGTGGTTTAAATTTAAAGTATACAAATTTAGCAAATATTAATTTTATTTTCAGCCTATATCAAGTGCTAACTTTTTACAGTACTATAAATATGTAGAGGTAGGAGATATTTAAATACCTATAATATTAATTTGTGAAAATGTGTGCTGATATATGGATTTAATTTTAATACAAAATAATTGGGTTTTATCTTGCATATCCTTTATCATACTGGTTATATGAATATAAATGAAAATCAAATTCATTTAATATTTTTAAATTATAATACTTAATTTGTTGGAAAAGTAATAATTTTACACAATAACCGTACATCGACAGCTAATATTTCTACCAGGACACTATATTTGAGTCTAAAGCCAGTATTCCCCTGTTACGGCTAATTATGTAATGAGCACAGCAGGAGCAAATATTGAATCAGGTTTGACTAGGCACGGTTCACGTTTACATTACTATAATTATTCATCATCGGTTCAGCAACAAGCGCAACATGACTTGATGCTTCTACCTAGATTATGAATTTAATATTTACGTCTTTGGAACTTATTCTTTAGTGTTTTATTTGTTTCAACATATTTAACCTTACAGGTACCACAAATTCCTGATGTACGCTTTTTGTGCAAAGTTGGGATTTAATGTCAATTCCCACCACATAATACTGATGACCTCCCTGAGGTGCTAGGCCACCTTTTGAATTCTGAAGATTATAGATACAGGAAGGTGATCAGAATACCTTACGCTTTTAGAAACATCGGCTCCAACAGCATCGGTTTGATATATGAATCATTGCTGCCATGTCAGCTTATGTTTAACTTCATAAGAAAATCTCATCTCAACTCAGCAATTAATTTATCATTAATTAATCGCTACCAGTTTGGATCATGCTAAGAAATACAGAACGACTGTTTTTTATATATTCTAGGTTATAACAATGCAGAATAAAATTGTTTCATGTTAAAAGTTAGGGATTCTTTTAGAGCATTTTATTCCTAATGTTAGTAAATATTTTCAAGTTATTTTCAGAGCATTTTTTAGTTAAGAGTACCTCACACCGTGTTGCATGCAATAATTCAGCTCTAAAGTTTGCTTTAATCTTGAAATTTTCTGTGAACATGTAGGCAGATAGAAATGTCAGATGGGCAATCATACAAAATTTAAATGTTAAATTCCCTAAGCCGAAAAGAAATTGTCCCGGCCTCAATTATAGTCAGCCAAATTCCATTTTTATACACGCACCATCGTATAACTAATTCTTGTCTAAACAGAAGTTAAGTTTTAAACTAAATTGAAATCACACAAGTTAAATATGTCTCTTAATATCTTGCAATCTCATACAATAATATATTACCGTTAATTTTACGATTCGTAGCAGAGTATTTAAATAAAAACGGTTTATGTGAACTAGGGAGGGTAATACAACACATTATTGCAGTGAAACCAAATCTTAGAATTGGATTTTAGCATTGAGTTTTTACTTTTTTTTCACTCCATCGATAAAAGTATGTGACCAAAATCTCATAAAATATTAGATCTCATTAGATCTTTTGTCTTGTCATCATGGTTACTTATAAAATCAATGTAAAATCTCAACCAAATCTTGTATAGTGGCATTTATTATAAAACTCAGTGAAAACTACAAAGAAATAAAGTTTCGTGTAAAATTTGAAATATATAGTTTAATTTGGTTTTGATATATCATGCGGACATACAGAGATATACGAGAGATATACGATCTTTATCCTTTCGAGTCACAGGCTTTGGCATTGGTTATCTAATAATATTTTGAGTAATACCATTTAATTTTTTAAATCCACGTAACCGCATTCAGCCTGAAATTGATTTTTAAATGTTTTTTTTATTTTAGGCTAAATTTTTACTTACTTTTAGGCCAAGCGTGTCCTGAATTTTCCTGATTTCCTTAATTATCAATTTGCATATATATTTGTGAAAAAAACATCCAAACGAAACAAAAATATTTAGTAAACTTGGAATAATAATAATAACGATTAATCGATCACATATGTAGTATACAACAAGACCCAGTGATGGAAAGGCATTGTGAAAAAAATTAAGCTATAATCATTCGAAAATTTTCCGCTTTGAGTAAATAAAATTCGAAATCATTCCTAACATCTTGAAAGAGATTGTTTAATAATGTGAATAGGTATACAAAGTAAAATAAATAAATACATTTATAAAATTTGAATTTTGGAACCAAATGCGAAAACATACAAAATTAATTTACTGAGGAATGTTATATGTTATTATGAGGAATAACAGAAACATTGACTCCGCTACGTTATTAGCACGCCGAACAGGATATTACAATTATTAATTAAATGCAGCGTCGTTTACTTCGGAAATGTTCAGTAATCTTATGAAATGTAACACTTGTCGTCCCAGGATATAGCATTAAAACTTAAAATAATTAATTGATTAATATTTTTATTTATTTACTAAGTTGCTTAACATATTTTTTCCAGTGCAATGTATTTACTACATTCTTTTCATATTAAATAAAGTAAATCCAGAAAAACCGTAAAACCATTTTATCTTTGTTATAACCATATCTTTTCTATCGTACTTTACTGCTTTAAAATCTAAGCTCAGTCACCCTACTGTCCCATCTAGTAACGCATTCCCCTCAAACGATAAGCAAGGGAAGTATCATATCAGCATTTTCACTGGATAAACATTTATTAAGCACACATCTGTCAGCTGACTGGTCTAGCTATCAAATTGATTGTTGGATCTGGATGAACGGAAAGCAAGTTTGATATCAATTTCTGGCGTAATTATTTTTATTTAATCGATAATGTTTAATAAAATTCTTTTAATAACTTAAAAACAATGTTTTCTTTTAAGAAAATATTTGTTTTAACTCAAGGTTGCTATTAAACCAATTAAGACATAGAAATGTTGATAAGATACCCTAAAAATTAACGTGTTTCAGTTTATATAACTTCGACTAATACGTCAAATGCTTCAACACATCAATTATTTAAAAATCTTTTATAAAATGTAGTTTGGGTTACGTAGTATTATTGTATTTAGTTTCCATAAGTACTCATTTAAACACACACACACACACACACACACACACACACACACACACACACACACACACACACACACACACACACACACACACACACACACACACACACACACACAGCGCGTGATGTGTGTATTCTTTAAACGTCACCGACACAATATCGAAATAGATTCAGTCAGGATGTTTTTATATCATCAATATTTCGTCGACAGCTGTTTTGATAATCTCAGACAATATAATTCTGTTTTTTTTTTTTTGTAAAAGGAAATAAAATATTTTAAATTAATCTATCAGAATTTTTATTGCTTCATTATCTAGAAGTAAAGTACAAATCATTCATAAGTTAGCCATCTAAGGCTGTCCATTGTTCTCATGTTATAAAACACAGAATTTGTTCTTACGCCTTGTTGTATCGGTGATTCCTTGGAATTTTGTAGGGTATCGTAGGTTACTTTGAAATAAATAATTTTGTAACCTAAATAATTTAATAGTTTTTTTCACTGAACTTTAAAAAGTCATTGCATGCTTGATTAAACACTTAACCATGCTTCCCAACCGACGATGTTCTACACAAAACGAGGAACATCTAAATCTCATTTCTAGAAAGTTTCTTCTATCATAACGATCCCAGTTGCTGCAGGGATTCTAAACTAGTTTACCAAAGATTCTCCTAACTCTACGATGCTTGCAGCAACGAATAAACTTATTTTGAACTTGATATCAATAGGAAGAACAAGCACATAACTTGCTTTGTCTTTTCTCAGGTTCTGTTGTGGTGCAAGAACTATATATATCTATAAATCTCCACGTTATTTGAAGCATAAATGAAAGAGAAATAAATGAAAATTTTGCTCCAATCGGTATCCAAGTATTATAATAAAAATAAGTTTATCATATATACCAATTATAACTGTGTTTAGTATTTTCGAAATAGGAAATGAACAAATTAAAAGGAAAATTTTGTTAGTATTATTTATTTCGTTAGCAGGGACTATTTCCGAATAATCAGCTCGTATCGCTTGTATTTACTACTGTCCCATCTAGTAACGCATTCCCCTCAAACGATAAGCAAGGGAAGTATCATATCAGCATTTTCACTGGATAAACATTTATTAAGCACACATCTGTCAGCTGACTGGTCTAGCTATCAAATTGATTGTTGGATCTGGATGAACGGAAAGCAAGTTTGATATCAATTTCTGGCGTAATTATTTTTATTTAATCGATAATGTTTAATAAAATTCTTTTAATAACTTAAAAACAATGTTTTCTTTTAAGAAAATATTTGTTTTAACTCAAGGTTGCTATTAAACCAATTAAGACATAGAAATGTTGATAAGATACCCTAAAAATTAACGTGTTTCAGTTTATATAACTTCGACTAATACGTCAAATGCTTCAACACATCAATTATTTAAAAATCTTTTATAAAATGTAGTTTGGGTTACGTAGTATTATTGTATTTAGTTTCCATAAGTACTCATTTAAACACACACACACACACACACACACACACACACACACACACACACACACACACACACACACACACACACACACACACACACACACACACACACACACACAGCGCGTGATGTGTGTATTCTTTAAACGTCACCGACACAATATCGAAATAGATTCAGTCAGGATGTTTTTATATCATCAATATTTCGTCGACAGCTGTTTTGATAATCTCAGACAATATAATTCTGTTTTTTTTTTTTTTGTAAAAGGAAATAAAATATTTTAAATTAATCTATCAGAATTTTTATTGCTTCATTATCTAGAAGTAAAGTACAAATCATTCATAAGTTAGCCATCTAAGGCTGTCCATTGTTCTCATGTTATAAAACACAGAATTTGTTCTTACGCCTTGTTGTATCGGTGATTCCTTGGAATTTTGTAGGGTATCGTAGGTTACTTTGAAATAAATAATTTTGTAACCTAAATAATTTAATAGTTTTTTTCACTGAACTTTAAAAAGTCATTGCATGCTTGATTAAACACTTAACCATGCTTCCCAACCGACGATGTTCTACACAAAACGAGGAACATCTAAATCTCATTTCTAGAAAGTTTCTTCTATCATAACGATCCCAGTTGCTGCAGGGATTCTAAACTAGTTTACCAAAGATTCTCCTAACTCTACGATGCTTGCAGCAACGAATAAACTTATTTTGAACTTGATATCAATAGGAAGAACAAGCACATAACTTGCTTTGTCTTTTCTCAGGTTCTGTTGTGGTGCAAGAACTATATATATCTATAAATCTCCACGTTATTTGAAGCATAAATGAAAGAGAAATAAATGAAAATTTTGCTCCAATCGGTATCCAAGTATTATAATAAAAATAAGTTTATCATATATACCAATTATAACTGTGTTTAGTATTTTCGAAATAGGAAATGAACAAATTAAAAGGAAAATTTTGTTAGTATTATTTATTTCGTTAGCAGGGACTATTTCCGAATAATCAGCTCGTATCGCTTGTATTTATGCCCCTATTAAAACAACACATACATAGGCAGGCCTACGTTGGCCTAAAACGTCTACTTTGTTCAAAAAGCTTCTTACTCCGCTTATTGTAATTGACTCAGTCTAAGGCAACAGCAGGGTCATTTCAGTTTTTGCTCTACTGCCCAGATCAAGAAACCATATGAATCCACATATGGTCTGGAAAGTGTTCTTTGTTTACAGCGTATATTTCTGGCCATTATCATGTACTTCCTGTCTAAGGTATTTCTTGCGCTTTAATAATGTTGGGGTCAGCACATCTACATAACTTTGTTGGTGTTGCAATGAAAAACTATGTACTTTGGTCTGTAAAGTTTACTTCGGTCAAGAATATACTACATCCGCTCAACGTAATGTGATTCCGACCTAATATATTTGCATATCGGTAGTCTGTTGAGTGTACAATATATTCATGTATCAATTTATACCTTTCAAGAACAGCTTGAAGGTTTAATTCAAAATATAATTCATCTGGGGTTACTAACTAACCTATCTCTCCACGTGTAGGTAGTTAATCATCATGAACGCTTTGTACTTCTTCTGTTGAGAGCTCAATCCACTTGCGTTTCAAATTGTATCATTCTAGGCTATAGTTAAGTTGAAAAACTAAGAATATAAATCCTTTAAGGAATCCAATCCTTTTCAGCTGCTACTGATAGTTGATTTGCATTAAAAATATTGCCTTTGCTGTTGAGAGCATAAGGCTCTTCTGTAACACATGTCCTCGTTGTAGAACACAGGGCAGTTGGGCAGTTGAAAAAATATAATTATTTTGTGGTAGCAAGACTAGGGTAGTTGATCTTCATGAATATGCTTTTATTATTCCATGTAGCCCAAAAGGCATATTCAAGTCCAATTTCTTCTCTATTGACAACAGAAAGTTTGAAAAAGATAAATATATTTATTCTGGGGCTGAATCCCCACTTCACTTTTATCGGTTTGATCACAAATATCTTTTATTAGTTTGATGAGACCATACGACAAGTGCTTGTCAAATTTCGTTTTTCAATGAAATCGAGAAATTTAATTTGTAATACGATATTATAATATTGTAGCCGATTCCAAATTAAATTTAACTCCTCGGTTTTATACTTAATCGGCGTAAACCAACATAAGCACGACTTAAGCAGAGAAAAGGTGAAAAATAAAAATAAAGCCTTGCAATAAAGCGTGGCGAGTGGGCTCCGGGGCAGAAATTTATGGTTGCTTTTTAGTTCAGGGGGTACTCAGAGGACCAGTGTATTTCAATTAGACCGAAAACTACTATTAGAACCAAGCATTGTAATTTAATCCTTAGATTTCCCACTAAAAGCTTTAAAAGTGAATGATGTAAAAAGTTCTTCTGTATTGTATTCATGTATTTCTGTATAATGAAATAACGTTAGTCTGAATAGCTAACACCTACAGATTTATGGACATTTTGTGGCTCAAGCAAACGTGGTACCTTTATGTTAGCCAAATGGAAGTCTTTGGGAATGTTATTGACTATACTAATGTACAATATTAAATAACTAACACTACACAACAGCTTTAATGTAAACGGATTGCAGTATTAGCAGTAAGTAGTCATAATTACTTAATATTACTCCTTTTTATAAAAAAACCAGTAAATCGAACTAAATATAAACTATATCCAGAAGTTTAGACTCTTTTGTATAAAATTTCTCTACTCAGCTGTAAAAACAAAAATGTGACAGTACTGAGATACATATTTCAATAATATATAAACATGTAACTTACATTAAATACAATAATAATAATAATGCTAAATCTACTGTCTAATACATCTGTGCCTTAAAACTTGGTACCTTATTCAGCATTTCTGGTGTATTGCCTTTAAATAAATGTTATGCTATCAATTTCAAATTATGTTTTAATTTGTAGTATATTGAATTACAGGTACTTATTTATATGGTAGTTAATTTTACTGAAAAAATTATGTTATTCAATATATTTTGAGTGCTTGATAGCGAAATGTTTACAAAGACTATTACATTAAAATATTGTGTATTACATTAAAATATCAATTTTAAGGGATTTTAAAGTGTAATTTTTTTTATTCTTTAGAAACAATATTACCATCAAAAACCACCTTACCACGCATTTGAGACTCACGCCACCATTCAGTTCATTTCTAAGCTTCCTTTGAGTTCAGAGGCTTACTAAACAATATTTATACTTACTGCATAGTATCTTATAAAGAACTTTTATCGAATTTGCTTCAATGCGATGGAAGTTATTTGTAAACTGCGTATTAAAGTTAAATCTTATTAAGCACCAACTTTGCTCTACAAATATATTATACTCGTGGAAACAATAAAAGTGTTCAGTGTAGAATCTTGGAGCATTGGAAAAAAGGTTTATTGTACTATCATAAAGTGCCTGATGATGGAATCTTTGATTCAGAAAGGCCTTGCACAAAATAAAAAGTTATATTTGAAAATGTTGTATTCGATTATAATAGTGATTTTACAATAAATAAAAGTGTTGTCTATGTTATTTTTAATATTTGGCTGTAGCATATTATTAAATAAAGCTACAAATGTATTTGCATGCAGTCTGTTCCCCTTATCACTTTAAGGAAGAAAATGTTCTGTATAAAACAAAACATGTAAAATAAATATCGTTATTGTATTTGAAATTGGGATAAAAAATAGTTGTATTAGCGTTTGTATTATCAATATATAATAGCAAAAAATACAAAGTTAGTGAATTATATTTTATGTTACAATATTTAAATATTTTTCCTGATACTCACTAATATTTAACATCGGCTTTGTATCTAATCGGCGAGAATCAACATAATGCAATAAGAACCAATTGTAAAGGTGTTTTAGGAGTAACATAAAAAGAAAGCCACGCAATAAAGCGTGGTGAGTGGGCTCCGGAGAAGAAATTTATGTTTGCTTTTAGTTCAGGGAGTGCTCAGAGGGCCAGTGTGTTTCAATTAGACCCAACCCTACTGTAAGAACAAAGTATTCCAATTTCATGTTTAGATCTCCCACTAACTTTTGTAAAGAAAAATTATTTTAAAAAGTCTTCTTTATTATATTGATGCATTTTTTTATAATAAAATAACATTAATCTTAAAACTAACCCATACATATAATATACATTTTTGTACGCAGACCTTACTTGTACTATGTTGATTACTTTTACATTAATGGTAAGAAAATATTAATAGTAACATGTCAATTTAATTGCAATAAAATCTGATTAAATAGTTAGTTTATTTATTTACCTATGGTTAGGAATCAACATCTTCTACGTTCAGAATCTATATTGTTTATATATTTCAGAATACATATTTACAGTTAACTAGGCAAATAAACAAACACTTCTTTACGATGATTATATTGTAGTGTAAGAAATTTGATATTTAAATAGGATATATAAAGTAAAGAAAGATAGTTTTAGTTGAACATTTTTGACATATATTTATGTAGATACAAAATTCACTTTTAGTTATATTTTCAGTTTTAGTAGCAAAATATTTTTTATACATATCTGCTTTATAATGTTTTGAAGAAAGTTGGAATGAAAACCACATTTTGCAGTGAGTTGACTGTTTTGTACGATAAACACAATTGTACGTTTTTGAACATATGAAAAATACTTACAACAATAGTATTTTAGAGTTTCTTTTAAATATTTCTAGTCTGAACATTTCTTTGTTGTGGAGAATCCATGTTTAAGAACTCCATGACTAATGGAATAGTTAATATGAATTTATATACATCAATACTGAAGTTAAATTACATATGGATTATGTTTACAAAAAAACCAATGTTGGTAAACGCTTTTTGAATTTTCGTACGTTTTCACGTAATTCTTAAGATGTAACATTGCATAAATGTTTACAGATATAAACTTATTAAAATAACTAGACAATATATATGTATATATATATAAAACAGTAATTGAATAATAAACAGTGAAATAATATGTAACAGCTTATGTTTCCTCAGAAATGCCAAAGAGAAGAATAAAAAGGATTTTATAAATTAACGAAAATTCAAAACGAAAATAATACTGTGGTCATAATATAATAAATTTGGTGAAGAGTTTCGCTCCTTCTTGATTTAAATATATTTATATTATTGTTGGAGTGTTATGCTATATTGTTGATTCATTTTAATTTATAACAATGTTTAATTATGTCCTGTTTATGTACCCTGGAAAGTACTGTAAGGGCGACCTGTCATTATAATACGAAGAGGATTACGGGCTACGCCTATATAATTTACAACATTACAAACATTACATTTTATCTGATATATTATATAACCTGATTTGTAATTATTAGTTTCATCATTTGGATACGTTTTATTAATAATGTTACTGCAAATATTTTATCAAAAGGACATGATTTTTAATAATATACCAAAACAAACATTTTGGATTACAACCGTTAATTGCTTTCCACAATTTTATTTTTAAGGATTGATGTGGAATAATATATTTTAAAGATTTTTTGGTCATTTAAAGAGACCCTAGATGGTTTTGAAAATATACATTTAATTTCCGATGACGATAAAAGAGTACGAAAAGCAATTTTTATGTTCTTGGTAAAGTTATGTAATAAATTTAGATTTATCTATAGAAAAAAATTTTATATAAAGATTTCTTGGCTTAATAATTTAATATTTTACAAGTTTGTTAGGATAATTTTACTTTTATGTGCAATATTGAAATAAATAACACACGCAGACTAACACACACTCACACACAAATATATATCTACTAATTATTTTTATATTGCTCTCTCAGTTTGAAGAGCCATCATCAGTAATCATAACTACGATGAACCGAAAACATGTACATTCGTTTATAAAACACCTGATTGTGATCCACTAAACAATTTCAAACGTTTATTTCAACTTATCCAAAACTTCTATTTCGGGGTTGTTTATACAAACCGTGGTTTACGTCCATTTTAAAATTTATTGTTTACTTGAAGGAACTGTGTATACTAAAGCAGTTTGAAAATCATTATTTCAATGAATGTGAACTTTTTAAATCAGCTTATTGTACCATACAAAATCACGTATGCATACGACATTATTTTTATTTTTACAGGTGAAACATGGATGATTCTGACATCAGAGAGTTACCAGACTGCGATATTTCATACGAGCAGGCAGTCGACTCCGATGTTG
Source organism: Homalodisca vitripennis (assembly GCF_021130785.1). NCBI lineage: Eukaryota > Metazoa > Arthropoda > Insecta > Hemiptera > Cicadellidae > Homalodisca > Homalodisca vitripennis. Next base: position 140,772,531 of record NC_060208.1, read on the forward strand.
GCGGGGACTCTGGTGCCGAGGATTGTTTGGCTGTACCACTGAAAACGTCAACACCAATCAAATCCAGATCTTCTGACCCACTGAACCTAAATGTTGGCTCTAGTATTGATAATATACAAGGAAGTCTAGAGGATCCATTATTGCAGCATACCGCTACTGTAAATGTAACTGAAGATGTACCACTCATTGATTTAGGCCTAACCTCTACATGTACGGGGGTAAGGTTTACTACCAGTAAAAGGGGCCATGCGAGGCATTGTCTTACCCCCTCAAGATAGTTCCGATTCAAATCTTCAATATGATTCAGATGAGGATCTAGAGTTTATTCCTTTCCCAAACCAGGCTCTTAGGAAAAAAGGTGTAAAGGATTTCCTCTGATCTATGGATCTGATTCTGAAAATGATGGGGAAGTTTTAGATGACAATTCAAATATCCAACTCATTTATAATGGTTTGTCGCAAAATTCTACCGCTTGTATTGTTATGCCTAATATTGCCGTGGAAATTCCCTCCAAACGACCAAGAATATCTAAGGCGTAGCCCCCAAAGCTTACTAAGACTCCTAAAGAACCAAAACAAAAATTGTTCAAGTGGAACAAAACTGCTGTAGACCCTACAAAGTATTCATCTTATAAATATGACCGAAAGTTTGGTCTGAACGTAGATCTAAATTTCCAAGAACCTTTGGAAGCATTTAAACTAATCTTTGATGACGACCTGCGCAAGAATATTGTCGAACAGTCTAATTAGTTTGCTTTACAACAAAAATCCTCTTTAGATTTGACTTTGCCTGAACTTGAAGCATTCTGAGGAATTCTCATTTTCATGGGGTTTCATGAGCTCCCGTCTATGAAATTGTATTAGAGTGAGGATAAAAATTATCATGTGGAGAGAATTTCTAGAGTAATGACACTGAAAATGTTCTTAAAAATTCTCAGGAATCTTCATTTAAATGATAACTAAAGAATGCCTGCAAGAGAAGAACATGATTTTGATAAGCTTTAAAAGGTTAGGTCTCTCATGGATGCATTGAAAACCAAGTATCTGGTTCTGTTTTCCCCTTCACGAAACATAGCTGTTGATCAAAGTATGGGAGCATTCAAAGGAAGAACAACATTGAAACAATATATGACAAAACACCGGTGAAGAGAGATTTTAAAATTTGGGTTTGTGCCTGTTCAGAAACAGGGTTTGTTCTATCCTTTGATGTATATACAGGGAAAAAAACGACCGATCCCCACAAATAGGTCTTGGCGAACGAGGTGTGTTAGATCTGACAAGAGCTTATCTTGGAATCGGCCACTGTATTTATTACGATAATTTCTTCAGCTCAGTAGTTCTGGTCAAAAAGCTTTTGGACGAAGATACTTTTTCTGCTCAACTATCCTACCAAACAGAGTGGAATATCCTGTTGATGAAATAAAGGCGGATAAGGAGATATTTTTGCATGACCATGATTTTTCCCAGAGTGGTGATAAAAGTGTTGTGAAATGGGCGGATAGGGGAAAAAAGTGTGTGTATCCAATCACTCAAAAAAGTCACAGTCATGCGGTCAAATGGTAAAGGAGATCGAGAAGAAGTCACTTGCCCAGTATATGTGTGTATATGTATGTATATACAGGTATATAAGTGTTCAATATATCACATATCACGTATGTATATATGTAAAACATCACATAATATACATATATATCCAGTTTTTTAAAAGATTTATTTATTTAGCTAATTTGTCGTTGCCATCGTAGTCGCCATTAAAAATGTTCACTAAGGCTATACAAAATCCCTGGAAATGACATATATCTGCATCGAACCCAGTATTACCTACATATTATGAATGAATCATTAAGCAAAATATGAAGCCTTTACGTCACTTCGCATTAATTTTCGAGATATCGTTCGGTCAAACCGATAAATGGAAATACAAACTTGTCCAGAAAATTCCCGATATTCTTAGCTAACGTTAAGCCTATTTAGCGGAGAATTTCTTATAAATAATTATAAAGTATTGTATTGTACAGCATGTAATAATTTAAAAAATAATTTCCATTACATTTAAGTACATTAGGTATTTTGTCCATAATGTCCATCAGATGATAATCTTGCATCATTGACTGTTGACTTGCGCTATATTTTAATGTTTCTTTACAGAATGTGAACTAAGAGAAGAGTAAAGCATAAAGTTAAAAATAACTGTGTAGGTGAAGCGAGTTAGAAGTTCCGTGTAAAGTTTAGCTAGCTTTAACAGCTAACATTCAATAGATGATAATGCAAGCGCACTTTGCTCCAGTAATTACTGGTAATTAAATACTGTCAGTTATTTACGTTTTTACAGAACGAAAGTTTTATAAGCATTCATATTGCTTATTATCACGTGCAATTAACCATTGGTTGCTGCAATTTGCGTATAGTATGTCAAAATAATAGGTACAATGACACGGTAAATATATCTTTGTTTAAGCTATAGTTTATATATTTTAATAATTATAGGAATATTTAAATGTTTTATAATTTAAATACACTTGTAAATCAGATTCTGCCAAATACCCAGAATCTAACGAAATTTAAAAGTCTTAATTTTACACTCCCATCTAAGTATTTTTGTCATATGTGTCATACACAGCCGAATGTGTCTATACAGAAGTCTCTAAACCTGAAATTATGTATCAATTACAATTATATAAATATTTCATTTTATACCATTGGACCTCAACTAAGTTTTCGTGATTTTTGGTTAAGCATCTATTGAATTTATAAGTTTCTATACAAGCAGGCAGAAATATTTTGTACATACAATGATACGATGTGATACGAATAAGTAAACATAGAAGCTTGATATGGCAATGCCTGCCTAAGCCATGGTATCAAAAAAATCATACGTTCATTGTAGTAAAATAAATTAAAAATTTTCTTTTATTATATCTCTTAAATACTATAGAAATAACTACTTGGAAATAAAATCTCTCAAAATCTTTTTTTTTATTTTCTTAAATCCCTATCGTAAAATCTTTAGAGATATAAAAGTAACTTACATAAATAAAATTCACTTAATTTAACAAACATATATATATTTGAAAAATACTTTCATTTTTCATGCACTCTGTAAATTGAGATAAAATAAGGTAGCATATACAATTGGTTGGTATTTTTAAAATTTATTGGGTAAGATGCCCTAATGAATACATTCAAATCCTGTGTGAACACCTTTTCTGCATTAGGCTTAGTCTGGATCTTGTTAGAACTTATGACAATTTTTTAGTTATTTTTCTATATCTAGTTTTAGACTTGTCAAAATTTGTGTGTGCACAATCTCGAAATTTTACTATACAAAATGAAACAACATTATAAAACGGGATTTAAAAAAATGTTAATTCGCTCTATGATTTGAAAAATATTTGAGTTGAACTATTCCGTTTACAAATGTTAACAGTCATACCCATAAAACAACTAGGTAGATTGACACATATTAAAGTAATTCAATGGTTTATAATGAAATAAAATATTATTAAAATGTGATAATTTTTTGTATGCGGTAAAATATAGTGTATATGAATATTTTCCTCAATTCTAACATATTCCATATTACCGAGTTTATTATAGAATAAGTAAACGGACTATTTTTTCTACATTAAAATATAATTTATATATTAAATTGTTGTTTAAATTAAAACAATGGTAGTTTTATTTATCACACTACTCATTGGTCTTATTTATACGATTAAAAAGAAAACTTAAATGTTTTATAGAACCCGTACATGTATATATAATAGTATGCGTATTATATGTTAAATGAGATTGGATTTAAAAAGTGGTTAAAGGAGACTTATTCGTTTAAAATGAAAAAAATTCTTAAAAGTTCGTAATGGGGGTAATTATTCAAGGTGGATTTCTACATAATACATTTTCGAAAAAAGGTTATTATTACATAAATTACGTAATTTATTATTATTACTATAAAGTAATTTCTATATTTAGGAGTTCTATTTGAAGTGTATACGTATTAGATAACGTGCTTATTTGAATAATGCAGTATTAATATAAAACCCCTCCTAAACATAGTGTCAGTTATGATTACATTGGTATTTGGATAACTTAGGAACGTAAAGAAAGGTAAAATTCAGATTGATCGAATTTAATAAATAAAGTATGAAAGGTCATCTTTGCAAAACCACATTTTATATACTATTCGATTGTACTAGATACCTGAACATATGATACCAGAAGTAGTTAAATTCAACACTCCATGAATACAACAATGGCGTATTACTATATCTAACGTAAAATCAGTAATTTATTCAAAAAAAACTTCGACTCGACAGTGTCACTCACTCATTTATTAGTGAAAATTATAACCTGTTATAAGAGAAGGCCTTTGCTGTTTTCTGATACTGACAGAGTTTTTAACGCCTATCAAACCTCTGAGCTTTATTATGAGCATATTGGTAGATATTTATTTTTAAATATGTTTTTCAAAACTTGTTATCACATAAATGTGGATTATAAATAATTTATGTGAGTAATAGTTTATGTTTTTCTACTAAACTACTGTTTATAGCATAGTAACATAATAAACATAGATTATTACATAATAAACTAAATTAATGTAACATTCCTGTCAAAATAAAGCTCCTAGAGCACATCTGCGAATGATAACACATACAGTGCATACTGTAATTTCCTAAATCAAAGTAAATAATTTTTTTATATTTTCATGATCATTGATGAACTATTCCAGGATTGGCAGCTGAGTGAAGCTCAACTGGGTGGAGTATTTTACAAGTTAATGACTCGCTGAAAATGTTGGTAAAACTAAAAAAATCACTTATATTTGAGCTGGGAAAATTATGTTATCAGATGGTATATTTTTAACAGGATAGAGTACAGATCGTGAATGATAAGAGCGATATGTTATTAAAATTATTAAATTTGACAAATGATTAGCACATCCGAGTAATCAACAATAAAAATAATTTTCATCTAAAAAAATGAAAATATTATTTAAAACAATTTATATTATAACATGTATTATATTAATAAACTACTTTATCTTGATCACACTCAGAAACTAAGCTCATTATTTATAGTAAAAGATTGAGTTTCCTATTCAGTAATTTAAGCGTACAGTGGTACCTACTTTCAAATGTAGGTAAAACACTTCCATAGAATCAATATCTAATGTACTAAAAGATAAACTAAAGATGTTTAGTCAAGTATTTGGTTAAAGAAAGAAAGTAGGAACCGGAAGTTAAAATTTGCTTCTGTTACATCAAGCAAGATCGATCTTTAAAGTCGTCTTCGTTATTTTATCATTACAAATTTTACATTAAAAATTTCATATATTAAAACTCTTTTTAGTTAGTTATATAAATATGTCCCTAATTAAATCAATCTCTCTCTATTTAATAAAAAGTTAATAGGGACAGTGGTACTATGGTATAGTTTTATATTATATGAAAATATGAAATAATTCCAAAAGTTTCATTCTGATGCGTAGTTAAAAAATACGATATTATTGCATAGCAAATACTTCGACTATAATACAAGTATTTAGTAATATATAATAATTTGAATAAATTAAAAGAAAAACTAATAGGAAACTAGTAATTTCACTTCAATATGGATTTTTAATTACTAAAAAGGGTTAACAATAAAAAAATTAATATATTGTTGTTAATGTTGAACATATACATTACATATCTGAGATATGTCAAATAACAACCATGTAATAGATATATATAGATGTAGGTAATTGTCTAAGAATTTTAATAAAGTAATGATTATCCTCTATTTTTTAAACTTCATGGCAGTAGAAATGGGTTTATTTTTACTCATTAATTATAAATAAGTCACATGCATATGCAATTAAGTCGAAGAAATATTATATGGAATAGGCATATTCCATATAATATTCGTTATATTCGTTATAATATTCCATAGATAAGGTTTCGTTCTGTATTAATGCAAAAAAGGCAGCGAGATTTTCAGTACACACTTCATTTTATGAAAGTAAAAGAGAGGTTTCACTTTAAAAGCATAACAACCGCTGTAGCTAGGGGGTTACAGGAGAATGAAATGAGAACAGGCAAAGAAACTCATTTGACTCTCTTCTCTCGTCGATGACATTTAATCTCTTTGTACCTGCCTTTACATCCTTTTGATGTAATGAATCAATGTTTATGCCGGAGTGTAAATTTTGCATAATATACAACTGCATGGATTAAATCACATTTGATATAAACTAGTAGATACCCACGATTTTCACGCAACTTCATATTTAAATTAGGACATTGGAATAACCTATTTGAATTAGCATGATAATCTTCCTGAAAATAAGAAATTACCACCAAAAGATATTTTAATATTTTTAATGATTAAACTATCAGTTTTAAGATAAAAGTTTATTTAGGGGCTTGAAGCTGGAGAATGAAACAGTTTTTATGAATAAAATGACGTGCACATATTTTCCGGCACAGTTTCATAATATCCGTTGAATATCTCCAACAATTACTGAAAACACACGAACTATTTGGGCCATTATAGAGGAATAAAAATTAGTAGCAATATTAGTGAAAAAGTGCATGATTTAATATTATAGGGACTATTTAATTACAATTTTGAATCAAATTTAGAAATGTTTCAATAAATTTATCATACATGCCATTATACAGGGGGAAATTCAAGCAGGTCTGAAAAGTCTGCATTGGTGAAAATGCAACTACTTTCGGTCGGAGGTATTTTTCGTCAATAATCTTTCGATTTTTTCCACTAATCAAGAAACTAAATTATAACCATTCAAATCAGTAAGTGGGCTGCAATTCTGTCATGGTGCTTTTTTAAAAAGAGAAAGCTCATTGTTAAGAGTAACGATAATTACTGGGAGAAAGTCAAAATCCAAAAAGGTGAATATAACAAAGCTATACTTAGTATCTTCATTGATTTCAAGAAGTATCTACTCTTGGATATGGTAAAGTTTACAGAAATTTAATAAACAGAGAGGAACTGTTATGTTTTAGTCTTACTTAGTTATGTTGTAGTAACTAATAGTAACACATTAAAAAGAATGAAATTATTAGGTAAAATATGAAATGATAACATATTTTACATATTTTTATTTATGTAATAAAGCAGATACTATACTTTCTATTTAATTACAGTAAGAGCTAAAAAATGAACTAAAATATTTGTTAAAAAAACAAAATTTGTATTAAAATATCATGTTTTATTATATTTTTTACCTGTTAGATTAGGAAGTAAACTTGTTTTTTTATTCCCAGGAAATGGTATTTAATATTCATTAAAAGTTAGTTAAAGTACAATTTACCGTACAAGTTTTGACTTGTACATGTTTCACCGGTACATATTTGTATTAATATTTCGTACCTTCCTCTATAGGTAATACCTGTTTAAGTAAACTAGTATTTAAATAAAATAAAAAAATCTGTTTGTAGTCCAGTTAATGTTTCTTACAATTACTATAAAAGTTCTAAGTTAGGAATAGACGATTTTAACACAGTTTTAATCAATTAAAATAACTAACCACTAATATATAATAATGAATTCTGCTCGTAAACAAGTTTTATTCAAAAATTATTTTACTGAGGTAATCACATTAAAAAATAAATGTAAAATGTAGTACATTTAAAGTTGCTACGTGTCAGGAAACATCGGCATACAATCTTACAATTGCTCTCTGTATTTTTTTATTTACACACAACTTGATACTGAAATGCATTCTCTATTTTGTAATGAGACACGAGCAACCAAAAAACACAAAAAGGGTGACAAATAGCATCTGTATGGCCATTTCTCACTCTATCGAGATGAAGATGTGTGGGCAAACACCTGACAAACTCTAAATATGTCAACTATTATTATGTTTGTTTCTCTATTTTGATACATGTAACCATGGAAGGTGTTGATTTCGGTTCAAATTTCAAAATTCTACTAAAGAAGAATCCTTCAATTGCAATCAGAAATGAAATTGAGTTGATAATAATTCAGTGAGTATGGTAATAATTTAAAAATTTCATGAGTAAATGAACTAGTTCAGTTTTTTATTCCCAGGAAATGATATTTAATATTCATTAAAAGTTAGTTAAAGTACAATTTACCGTACAAGTTTTGACTTATAGATGTTTCACCGGTACATATTTGTACCAGTACAAAATTCTCTCTTGGTGATGGACCCCTTTATTACGATGCAGTGTATAGAACTTTGACCATTATATATGATATAGTAGATAATAAAAATGTAGATTTACATTAAGACCTTGATTTTACTTGCATCCAGTTTGATGATATTTATCAATACCGAGAATTATTGGAAGTAGTGTAGTCGTGAGCTCTAGTTAGCATTAAAATTATTATTCTTATCACTTGAAAATGGTATCCTCTCTAAATATCACAGGTCAACTTACCGAACACTTTCTATAAGTACACTTCACATAAAACATAACTTAATTTAAATTATATTATGTTAGATACATTCCTTCTTCCATGTTTCAATTGAAGTTCAAGATGAATGAGTAAGAAGACCTTAATAGGATTATTATCTTTTTTTTTAAATTTAGCGATTAAAAATAACATCTACCACATAGAAATCATTCACTATGTGTGTTGCTAAGTCTAATGTCAGGAATAAGTGGAATAATTTTTTTTATACTCGTTGAAATCCAAAGAAATTTTAGGAGAGAAAAGTTTCCCACATTATTAAAAAATTAAGTTAAATAATTAATATATTTACGATACACAATCTAAAGTGAAGTAATATTTAGCAGCTGTTGACAACTTCATCTGAAGTTCATCGAAGATGTAGAAGCATTTGTTCATATTGAAAATTTAGAAATTATTAAAAAAATTATGCTTAATCAGTAGTATAATGAAAATTTCAAAGATCCAGTTACTATTTAATTATTACTACGGATTTAATCAATGACGAATGCAACAGCTAATGCATTGGAATTACTTTTTAAACGCAGTTATAACATTTAATGATAAAATGTGAATGTTTGCACGTAAGTAACGCGAATCTAGTTGTCTCCGTTGACATTGTGTATGGGATTTTTACTATAGCTTAAAGAGTAACAAAGGGATGGCACACTATTCCTCTTAAACTAGAAGCAGAAAACAAGCAATGGAAGTAGATAATTTTGACCAAATACTCTTGAATTGCATTTGAAATACTTTCTTTAAAGTTTATTGTTATGTACGATTAAAACAGTGTTTTTAAACCCCACTTTAATGAACAAAGCTGTAAATCTTTACACATAAGGTAATCAAACATGGTTTGCTTCATTGAAATTGTTACATGGCAATTTAAATTTGTTAAAAATAACTGAATTAGCACTTACATGCAATGCTCTCCTAAAACTGTAAGTCTGAAAACCCCAAGACATCTTTAACGCTAAACGTATTATATATGATTACTTGTATTTACTTGATTAAATGTAGCATAAACGTACTGCTGATTTTCTATCTTTATATCAGGAGTAATTTATTTGATTAGGCTTTTCAGTCATATGTATCATATGTATATACTTTATTTATCAGGACGACTACTCTTCGAAACTTAAAATATCAAAAATTGAAAGAAGATTGCAACAGCCAGGAGACACTTTCTGGCATAAACGTTTTTTTAGAAATACATATGTAAATATTTCATGTTCAGGACTCTAAGGAAATTGAAATTCATGGCCGTACCTCCAGCATTAAATGCTTGTGTTACTTATTATCAACGTAGTCTTCTCAACCTTGCGTTTTGCATGATTTTTTATTCATCTAGACAACATGGTATACTCTACTGTGACAATAGAAATAGTTTGGACCGAAAGAAGACTGCAAGAGAGTGAAGCTGACCCTTTTTGATCGAAGGAAGTTTCTGAGACCTTGGTCTTTTTTAGATTCTACCTTACTTTTAGGTAGAACCTAGTGTAATAATTTACCGTTAATTTATTATTTATTTATGTAATTCCCACGACCATTTTTGAAATGTACAATAACTTAATATGGGTACACAATGGTGGCAAGGGATTATTATTACGTAAGTATGATGTTTAATAAGTAAATATGCGTCCAATTACAATTATCATGTAACAGCTAAAATTGGCATTTAAACACAATCATTAAAACTGGCAAAATAAAGAAATAAATTAAAAAACCAAGGTAACAAAGTGAACCGTCACAATACTAATTTTATATAGCAATTGTAACAATAATACATCTAAAATAAACAACAATTACATGAAATATATACAAATACCACAGAATATACCTCTGATCATCTTTACCATGAACACTGAAATATAAAATTATGTAACTGATGGATGTCTACTTTTATTTGTAAAGTATCATAGGGCATTATCATATTAAATTAGTAAACTATGGACATACAGTATGTGCTAAAACACAGGTAATACCTAGTATTCTCGTATCATATATACCTGAATCTTTAGAGTTCAAATGTTGCCTATAAGTGTTCTGGGTAATCGATACGTAAGTGAATTACGCATTAGTAAATGCACTTACGTAGAAAAGTATCTTACAAGTCATATATAAATTACAATTTGTAATAGATACAGTACATAGTTCCATTCCTTAGTAAACAAAGTAATTTGACTCAGTGATAAAATGAAAAGAAACAATACGGAGAAACACCGCATTTACTTTCAGCCCCAGGCCTCAGTAATCCTGACCAATGACGTCATAATTCAAGTGATATCTTCTCTCCGTCTTGCTGCGCGTGGTCTGTCAGTTTAGTACTATGGACATGATAGCTTTTAGTACAACCGTATCTTTTGATAGTAGTTCATAAGCTTTTACTAACATAAGGAAACTTTAAATAAAAAAATCTTATAGTGTATAATATAAGTAATTTAATTTCGAACGTTAAAGTGTTTAAAGAAAAATCTTGATTTTTTAATTTAATAAAGTATATTCATTGCTTGTATACCAATGAATATCGAATGGTTAATTTGTATTAATTGTGTTAGTTATTTTAATTTTTTGGTTTGTTAATTTTATTGACACCATCGAAAGTGTTTTTTTAATTTGTAACCGAAGTAACAGTTTTCATAACTATTTAATAATTTATAACTGGGTTTCAGCAATTTTGGTATTGATGAAATTTTGGATAATGATGAATGTTAAAAATTCCGTCAAGTTAATGCACTTCGTGATGGATTTATGTAGTAAGATTTTTTCTTTTGTAAAAATTTCGCTAACAACCATTTGCATTACTAATACGTTTATCTCTAAAATGTCTAAAGTTCTCGGACTGTCACTTTTAATTTTGAATAGTTGGCAACCTGTGAGATGCAAATATGTTAACTTCTAGAACTGGTTACTGTAAGATAAAACATGTTTGAAACATTGACCTCCTCAGTAAACTGTCTACGTTAAAAGAAATCATTCTGTGAATCTATGTTCATGAATTCCATGGGTGAAATCGAAAATAAGTAATAAAAATGCTAATTCACTATACTTTCAAAAGTGCAATGACAATAATTTACATAAAGTTTTAAATGTCAAAAAACAAATTGAGTATGCTACGTCAAATTGCTTTATGCTTACTAGGCTTTGGTGTGGATGCTAATTCTTAAGCCTTTAACTTACGTTTTATGAATCGACAGTCAGATATCATACAAAAATAAGAATTCGTGCAAACTGCAGTAACAGTTTTCGATAAAAACTCCATTGTTGCACAAGCATAACATATTTAAGAATAATACTTTTCATTAGATATCCAAATTTATAATTTACCCATGCCAATTTTTAGCGTTATTAATATCTTTACAAGCTGATACCATAATATGTTACAATATACTTGTAATATTTTTTAAACCGAATCATTGTAGAACGTCCATGTAAATCACATAAGGCATGAAAAAAGAAGAATTTGCTAGTAAAAAAATGTTACTATGCATATAATAGAACAAGAATTTAAAGTTAAACTGATTTTCCTGTTTAATCAAACAATACACAAGCAAATTAACGCGATTAATTTTTTGTAACCAAAATAATAGCCTTTTTAAAGCTCAGGAAAGTTTACATGTAACAATTCTGAAACTTTATTTATATTTTATTCAGTGACATAAATATCAAAGTATGTACTATTGTATTCGGCTGCTCAATGTATATTTGTTTTGTTAAACTCCAACCCATATCAACATTAAATGTCAATGAGTACAAAGCCAGCCAAAATGGTTGGTAATTACGATAAGTTTGTTATATTAGTCAGCCACTTTCCATTTACTGTGTATTTTAATCTTCTTTCAAGCGGTGTTTCTCAATATAAGCACCACATATTTTGATATTGAATATACGTGACAAATATTTTAGATTTAACCCCTTTTTTGGAACTAAATCTGTGTGAACTAAAACACACACATAATATCTCATATTATTTTAATATTTTGAAGGAAATATGAAATATTTGCATTGGAATGTGAGCTGTTGTAATAGCCTGACTTTCCATACCAAATCATTCCTGTCGACTTGCGGGCGAACCTCTTTGTCATTCAGCCTGCGTGACGTTAGACGTCTTTGTTGGGCAGAGGGTACAGCTTACAAACTGGGGTTTTCTTGCACTTCCCAAGCTGCCGAAGTACAGGGCCCGAGTCAGCTTATCCAGCAATGAACTGGCAGCCCTATCAACCTCTTAGTCGTAGTAGTGCCGGTTATAGACTGGAAAAGGCCCATGGTGCGACCTTGAGGGGGGAGGAGCTCTACCGTAGCCACTGCTCATCGGAACTACCAGTCGAGAATATTTCGACCGATATAAGAGAAATACCGAGAATAAGAGATTTTAAATCCCTTCGAACGCAAGTTCCCTTCGAGATCGCTGGTCAACACCAACCGGACGGCGAGTCATGGCGAAACACCGTCCTCCTCTGTGACCGCACAATCCGCGGCGTCAACCCGGGCAGGAAGGGGCGTCAGCAAAACCAACGCCCTATGAGGCTGTCATTATTCTGCCTAGAGGGTAGGAGGAGGAGTATTTCCGATAAAAAATTATTGGTAATGAAGGCTTCGACTCGTTGACAAAACAACATTAGTCAGAAGGTGAAGGAGATTATCGTTATACTTGAAACCAGCCTTCAACACTGCTAGAGGACAGCTTTGAAATCGTGGCAGTCCCGTCAACACAGACAATTGACCTGGGTATATAGCGGTAGCACTGAGAGGTCGATTACTTCGTGATAAAATTCTTCTCTGAACTCGGGTATTTTCACACCTATTTGTTCAAGGTGGGATCGGCTTGTATGTTCTATCGTGACATTGCGAACACAGCGCAGCACAATTTATTTACAGAGCATTATCTTTAAAAGGCAATTATTTAAAAAGAAATGAATAGAAGCAACATATATTAAACTAGCAGACCAACCAATGAGTCGAGATTAGAGCCGCTTTGGTTGCCAATTCCAAAAATTAACTAAAAAAAACCAATATTATCAAATGGATGAGATATTTGTAATAAACCAATGCGGAGTCTCAGTATGGTTTTAAGAAGTTCATATAGCATGAACCAATAATAATCATAAACAGGCCCATTTCTGTCCACCTTCCTTTTATTTCCGCTGTCTTCTTTCTTTCTGCCTCGACGATTGCCATTTGCTATTGGCCTCTGGTCAGTCATAGGTGGTTGGGTGACAAATGCTGACGTATTGTGACCTGTATTCGGTAGTTCAGTTTTAATGATTAGTGTTGTGCATAGTTTTTCTTACGTTCATATTATAGAGTTATTAAAGTTTTGACACACTACATTGTGGTTGTCATTCCTTACTTAGGCGTGCCACGACGTTTTGGTATGATTTGTTTATTTTAATCTAGTTTGTAATTATGTATTAGCTTAGTTATTTAACTGAAGAAGAAATCAGATTGGAGATCTCGAAACGTAGTGTTACTGATTTTTCATTTCACTGAACGATGTAAAATGTCCGAAAAAAATCTTGTAACCCTCACAATAAAAAATAAACTTGAAACAATATGTATTTTATTTACACTTTAAAAAATTAAAGAAGGTTTACTGCGATTTTGAGAAAGAAATAGGAAGAAAATAAAAAATATTCCAAATTTTCAACACGAAATCTTACTCATTTATTACTTATTCATAGTAATTTATGGAAGAACTGACCATAGGGGATATATTAATTCTTATTTGCTAAAAACTCTTTCTTTTCTGAATTATTATATATCACTTTGTCAAATATAGAACTCTAAATACGTCTTCACGTATTAAAGTGATGCATTTTAATATAGACTTTGATTTAGTTCAATATTGTGAAAATCTTTATTAAATATCACGTTTCTTACTGAAAAATTATATGATCGGAAAAGAATACCAGTTAAAAGCTTTTCCCGGTTGTGTTGATGGATGTCATAGGACTGAGTTGTATAGTTTATTGTAAAATTATTTTAACAAAATGGATTTCAGTACTTAGCCATATTGAAACAATTCAACAATGTTGTACATCAGCTCTCATGCCAGGCATGATACAAATAAAAATAATATTTTTACATCATTTTTCAATACCAATTTTGTATTGTTATTCTCGAGCAATCAAGACTTATGCTAAATATATAATATTTTATTAATACCTTACAAATGTTACTTTAAGTTAACCTTATTAGTACACTGAAAAATTTGATGCCAATTAACATTAATGTTTTAATTGTCCTAAGTTGTTATAAAAATATATGAAACAGATTTTAAAGTATTAGAAAAAGTCTTAAAAATGTATAAATCAAAGGCATTTTCAAACATTCCGGCCGTAGAAGCTACAGCTTTAACTACTGAATCCCCATAATTATTTTCGTATATTCAAATGTTAAAGTAATTTATGCACCACAAAATACAATATACCTAAAATCTGTGAGGGCAGAATGCAAGTGCAGAATCTTGTACCTGTAAACTTTTACATGACAGAGAAAAGTTAGTAGCCTACTCTAAACATGTTTCTGTCACTAGCTCTGTTTCAACTGAAAACGCCACCACGAATTGATCTATTTGACAAAATTATTATAGTGGTATTATAATTAATTATTATAAAAAATTAATCCTAAAGATTCAAACTTGCACTTGTAGTTAAAGTAAAATTACTCTACTTTGTTTGAAGGTTATTTTTGACGATGGAAGGATTGTGAAGGAAACAGGATTTTTTCGGACATTTGCCATCGTTCAGTGAAACAAGAAAACAGTAACACTACGTTTCGAGATCTGCAATCTGATCTCTTCTTCAGGTAAAGAACTAACCTAATACATAATTACAAACTAGGTTAAAATAAACAAATCTTACTAAAGCGTTGTGGCACGCCTAAGTCAGAAATCACAACCTACATGTTGTTAGTCAACTTCACTAACACTAAAGACATGCACTTAATACTATACAAAACACTAATCATTAAAACTAAACTACGGAATACAGGTCACAAAAATTAAAATTACTCACTAGAGAATACGTAATATGATATTTAATGACGGAGAATCATACTGGTTGTTTTAACTAACATAAAGGTCTTCTATATATAAGGTCTCTCTTAAGGTGTGAAAGTGTTGAATGTTAAATCTACTTTCGAGACATACATAAACACTTATGATTACTTTCCATAAAAAAATATGACTAGACACTTTTATACGTACATTCGGTTTTCTTCTTTGAATTCCTACAAATATTTAAAATATGGAGTACTTACAATGAGAACGACATAAGTATGTCAACCAATTATTGTTGTTTGATAATAATTGCTTCCGTAATGAGGGTTTCTTTGACTTAAGATCGGAAGAGATCTTAGACCTTAGACTTTAGAGACTTGACAAAATAGTTTAAACTTGCTTTAAAGCCTGTTTTGATACATACAAAAAACCAATGGGATCAACAAAGTAGATGTTTTAAAATTTTATATTTTGTCCAACACTTCAACTACACACCTTCTTTGTACTATATTCTTAAATTAAGATTAATAAAAACAAACACTGCGTACTTATCTTGTTTTTTTTTTTTTTTTTTTTTTTTTTTTTTTTTTTTAAAGAAATATATCCTAACTAGAAAACATTTTAAACTTACAACATCCCAGGACGTATTTAGATTAATTAAACAACTTTTCCTAATGTTTACTGCCTATATCCCTACCCGAGTAATAAAATCCAAGAACTACTGGTAGAATTAGTACACTTAAACAATAACAGGATTTTTAGTTTTCAGTTTTTCCAAAGTTAAAATTTTATTTTAAGGATAAAACAGATTACATTGTGTTAGAAGTATGGAGAGTTATCGTAAAACATTAGTAATCTAAATCCTAAATCTGGATTAATATAGTTTTTAAGATAATTTTCTCAAGCTTTTTTGTTAATTAAAGTGAAATAAAATACCATTTGATTAGAGTTAGCTGCAGAAACCGCGCTCGGCAAACTAATATCGCGGATCAGATTGCCTTTATTGTTTCGAGGATAGTAGAATTTCCGCCGCACGCCGCACACCGTCACGATATGAGCGTGGCCATCGACAGATAGAGCCAACAGAGCAGCACTAACCTAGTCAGTAGTTAGGAAAGCTGGACCATCAATTTACAATGTACCATTATACATGATTTATTAGGATAAATGAATTCTGAGTGGACTCGAGCGAGAGATAAACGAATACCCTGTAGTCTCAAATATCAGAATAACTAAATTGTATTACAACTATTATTAGAAGGGCCATATAATATAAAATAAATACTAAGAATTAATATTTGTTTTGGTTTGTTATTCTTTTGCTTCCTTCTCTGTTATAAAATGTAATTTTGCTTGTTTTAGAAAGAGAGGGAAGGATAAAAAAACAAATGCTCAATATTTAAGTAACCCTAGCTGTGGGATGTATGCCCTGTCCTTCGAGGTGTATGTAGCCCTTTTTACATAGAAGCCACAGACTACGCTTCCTTAGGCTTGAAAAATCTTTCTTGTGGACAATTTATTCTCAAGTCCATTCGTGCTATAGTATACCCCCTCCGCTCACCAGGATTTACGATATTACATGTAATAGTAAAGCATCTTTAATGTCAGCTCTATTCCCCTCTGCATACATGTATAAGAAGTAATTAATAAGATGTCAATACGTTTTAAACCTCTAGATACACAAATTCATTCACCGATGTTGGTTAGGGTCTTTTTGCTCTGTATATCACTTGGTAAATACTAGTTTTTTATTGTATCGTGGTAATGAGAACCAATTACACTGAGCGCCTCTTCAATGGTAATTAGTGGCGAGTCATTAGCATTGAAGACGCGCTCAAACTATTGGTTGTTATCCCCATAATATTGTTGACAGGCAGATGAGGGACAGGCAACCAAACCTAATTTAACGTTCCACATTTACAAAGAACAATCAAATAGTATTAGGTAAAATAGTTTGATAGAATCGTTCGACGCGTTTAATTTTTTTAATTATTGCTCCTCTTATGTAAACGAAGGGGCAACCGAAAGTTTCTTTCAACTTTTTGACATTTGAGGTCACGTATACAGAACTATTCAGTAAACAGTATACAAGTATATAGAAAGCAAAATACTCGATTGATATTTAGAGGAGAAAATACCACAGTTATTGTAATCAACGTGAACTGAGACTGAATTTGCTTAGTTCACTGCAACTGAAAACTCACAAAGACCTTAATTGTTTTTAAAATTGAAACATAAAGTGAAAGCTCTTACACTGCAGGTTGTAGTATACAATGAAAACAGATCTTTGAAGTGGTCATGATTTCCAGAAACTTTGAGTTTTTATTATTCAAAAGTAATACTTATCTTAACTCAGGATTCAGAAAATCATGATGGAACGCTTCTGGGTCCTTGATTAAAGTTTGTTATTGACGATGGAAGGTTTAAAAGGACAGAAAAATTTCGGACATTTTACATCTTTATAATTTACAAAAAGGTAAAACACAACGTTTTGAGGTTTGGAACAAAACCACTTCATTAAGTAGGAGAGGTATTATTATATACAAAATTAAGGAACAGAAAGACGAAAAGAAGTAAAATAAAAGGATTCAAACATATCCAAAAGTTGTTTGGAAACATACATCATAGCAAAACAGGCGAAAGTGGAATACAGATAAGGTAGTATGGTAATGGTGTTCTATAAAATGTTCTAGTTTAACTGAAGGTATTCTATAAGTTTTTGTAGTCTTAATGTTTCTTTATGATAATTATCTTTACCCTGCCGTTAATTCTTAACACCGGTTGAGTCAAGAATAGTATTGATATATTAGTAGAAACAGAAAAACCAATAGTGTGTGAGGTTGGCATATCTTGATGTCGGTTAAAAAACACTTCTGAATACTCAATTATTCAATATGAAAAAAAGGGAAAGCATTAGCGGCACTGACCGGCAGAAGTTACTACTTCTTCTAAAGAAAGAGCCGTGAAAATATAGAAAATATTGCTTGAAAAATTACGACTACTAATTATTAAATGTTTTTTTTTTTTTTAATAATATGAGGGAATCAATTCTTGGGGGTAAAAGTGTTACATTATCAAAAAATGTTATAGATATTTTTGTAATATTTATTATATTTCATAATTTTGACTTTTAATTTGATGTACTACTCGATAAATGCTCTAATTTTAGATTTACTTCTGACTCCTAATAAAATGTAGGTTAAACATGTGGTGTATCACAAAAAAAATTAAGGTTTATATACAAGAACACACTATAAAAAGTGTACTTTAAGCACTGATCTTAAAGTAGTTTTAGATTTTTATTTTTATGATTTAGTTTTGTGATGAGTTATAAATTTAGTTTTTGTACAGTAAAAAATAACGTTTCATTTTAAGAATACAATTCAGATAAAGCAATGTAGTTTTGTTACACGGGAAGAGTATGTTATATCACATTTCGTCAGAGGCTTTGCTGAGGGTGTATGCAAAATAAAAATTCATAGCTTATTTGTTTCTAAAGAAGTTCTGTCGTCTGATAAACACAAATGCAATCATACAGAAACGAATTTCACACACAAACATGAAACATCATAAATCATATTCGTGTATAAATGAAGTATTATATAAACTTTAAAGTGTGCATTTTAAATCTTTCACGACATAGCTTGCTATATGTTACGTTTATCTATTAATCCTTAAAATTAATTATTATATAAGTGTTTAAATAATAATAATCTACACACCTAGTCTCGATAAATTATATTGCATGGGTTTAGTTATTTATGTGCATGTGTTAACACTTTTGTTTGTTATAGGTTGAATTTAATTATTATTAGTTGTTATTTATCGAGTTTATTTACAAATTTACACGTGTTTATTCTTATATTGGTTACCCATTATACAGGTCAGTTCATTTCCTAGATGTAGCAAGAGTGATAGACTGAAATGTATTTTCCCAGCCCTTTGAGTAATAGAGTAATAGGCTACGCTAAAGCTCAGCCAAATATAAAAAAATACGCTCATCAGCTATATAATATATGTATTATTAAAAACTGTTACATGCTATCAAGCTCATTACATGACTGAGTAAAAAAACTATTGTTTAGATCAATGAAATGATCGTGTATTTCATTGTTTACCAACACTATATTCTCAGTATACTTTCAGTTAATGCATCAGATGTGTGTATGCTTTAACCATAAGAACAAGCCTTTCAATGTTATGATTACATGATTCCCAATAGTAGGCAACAGAATTAAATTTCATCCTTTGAGTTAAAAGTTCCAGAAATGCAAATATAATTTTAGTGTTTATTATAGTAGCCCACTAACAAATTTGCTATTTGATTGATCAGAATGACCTATCGGCGAACCATTTGAACTCATTTAGTTTGTCAGATGGGAAAAATAATAAGTTGAGTTGAGTACAAGGACTATTACACTCTTTCAGAAGTGTATTTAAAACATGGATATTGATCATTGTATAGAATAGGCAACTCGAACACAAGTAACGGCCGTATAAAGATACGGTTATTCTAACAAAATAATATATTTGACGTAGAATAAATGAGGTATTAAAAAACGATAAAACATACCGTTTTGCATCGTGAAGGTACTAAGTTATTTAGTTTCGATTTTTCAGACATGTGATTAAGTAGAAAAGTACGAGTCTAAAGATGTTAGGAATATTGTTTAAAGAAGCATGAAAATATATTGCTTATAGAGAATCATCATTTATTAGAGAACTTATGTACAAATACTCAGAGATTCCTACTACTAGATTGAATTTAGCTTGAAAAATATCAAAGATCTTGTTAGAATTTACTAAAGTTTAAGGCGGTGTTTTTGTAAAACGGTGCTTGAAAATTAAAAGAAAAAAATTGTATTACTCCTGTATTCACGTTTTGACTTATTAGTCATGTCATCAGTGGAAGAGGCTTAACAACAAGGGTCAACTGCCTTTATCGGACTTACTACATGGGAGCTTGTAACCATGTAGTAACTTGTACCTCGTCGGTCATGTCTGCAGCAGAATAGGTTCAACCCAGAGTATATTCAGAAGTCTGATTGTACAGCAGTTAGTAGTACATCAGTGTGAAGCAAGAGTAAACTGCCTCTGATGGGAATTGTTAAATGGAAGCTGATGTTAAACTTGTGCAATGTCCAAACTTTATTGTCCGCAATAGTTAAACATCAACTTCTTGGTATTTATTTGTTTAACAAACACTAAGCAATACTTTAACCTAAACTAGTATTTATTTGACTATCTAACAGATCACTTCATAATTAATTAGATTAATTACAGTTATAATAATAAGTTGTAACTTGCAATACCATTATGTTGTTTTTAAACTCCTTCCCTAAACTCGAGTGTACTTTGAATCAAGAAGAAATATTGATATTTTGGTTATTTTATTTCATTTAACTGTATGGTATACTAAAACATCCTTTACTTTAGGGTAAATTACAACATATCAAAGTATAACCCAGTGTACAATAACATTATTTAGAATGTCCCTTATACCTTCGGTTTACTAGATTATTCGTATCATATGTTTTATCTGTTATGTTTCTTTTGATAAAATAAAAATTAATGTGGTCATAAAATTATATATATATATATATATATATATATATATATATATATATATATATATATATTTAATTGTAGTGAATTCTTCATCTCATACGTGGAGACCATTACGTTAATGAAAAAGCTTTTCCAGATATTTAAAACTTTCAATGACGACGAAGGAATGATAGAGATCAAATTGAATATACAAATGACACATTATTAAATAAAATTTTATATTAAAACTTAGGGGAAAATATTTTACGTCTTGTAATAGTTATTTACATTGTACAAGATCATCTTCTTGCGTAACTTTGAGAACAAAAATACAATATATACATTAATAATTCTATACTTTTCAAAGTCAATGTATTTCACTGATGTTAAATTAAATTGACTTAACTATACAAACAACATTATCAAAACAAGATAGCACACTACAAAATAAATATTAATTAGTTCAGAGCTATTAATTTAAACTAAACACCAACCAGACAAAGGGTCAGAGATAGATAGAAGAACAATAAATGCGGGGCCGAGAGTTTACAGTTAAATGGAATTACAACCCAAAGAAACAAATTTGTCACTCTTCTTTTAATGAAAGTGTTTCCAATTAAAATGTTTTCTAGCTTAGAACTGTAGGGTAAAATGAATTGTTATTTAAAGAGTTTAATACATCGGTGTAGAATTCATAACATCTCATCATAGCCGTCTGTAGTAGATCTCTATGATTACGTATACGATTATTTAATCCCAAATTACGTTGTTTAACTTCGATTTGATTTGCAGCATGATAGTTCACCTGCCTTGGTATATATGGAAATGTTACATTAATGTTTAAGAATATCTTATATATACAGGGTGTCCCATGAAGAAACGGAGAAACTGTCAGGACTTGTTCTTACGGTGAAAATAATGAAAAAAGTTCATATACACATAGGTCCAGAAACGCTTAGTTAGCGAGCTATACAGGGTGAAAGATTTCGCCCAGATTTCAGTGCCACCGTTAAAAGGGAGCGCTATTAAATTATTTTGGGCGTTACCCAGGACGTAAAATTTAATGTATATTATGCAAATTGAACTGAAAAATTGAATAAAATTGGTATTTAGTTTTATTACTTACAGCTGCAGTAATTTTTAAGATATCTGAAGAAATACGCAAAATTCGGTGTCCAAAAACAAGTTTCATCTAGGTTTCAAGTAGATTAACTTTGTTAAATGTGTAACAAAAATGTAAAATTCTTTAACAAAAACTCACACATACAGGTTACACAACACTTAAACAATACAAACAACGAGTGGCTTAGCATAATTCATTTCAACATTAGAAGTCACCTCAAAAATATTGACAGTTTAATCATTTAAATTTACAGCTTGAACGTTAAATTTGATATTATTGTGCTTACGGAGGCCTGGGTTGACAGAGATAGGACCTTGATAGCACTGGACGGTTATGACGTAGACAGCACAAATAACAACTGGAATATGAATGACGGTGTGATTGTTTGTATAAAGAGTTAATTGAGTGAAGTGACAAAACATATTACTTTGGGAGAGGCGACTGGACTGCAGGTGGACTTTGACTCTGACGGTAGATACTGAAGGGTACTGGGATTGTACCGAAGTCCGACCATGAACTGTGACATGTTTTTGGAGGAACTGGAATCATAGCGTGGGGAGGGGCATTCAAAACCACCATTGATCCATTGAATTTTATTCTGAAATCGATACTCAAGGCAGCTCTAAATAAACCTAAACGTTTTTCATCAAATCAGTTGTTCATAGAATCAGATATTCTCACATTCCGTCAGTTATATATTAGGAATGTGATGGTCTACACCTATAGGCACAGGAAAGCGGTACTCGGTCTAATCACCCACAGATACTCTACCAGGGCCGCTGTGGGGGGCGGTGGGCGGTCCCTTGTCATCGAGATGACTGTGAACCTGACGAACGCATACTACGTGGCGAATTCATTGTGCAGGCGTTTGCCTCCAGTGATAAAGGACCTGCGGGCCGAACCATCCGGTATGAAAACGACTAATTTCTACCTCGTATAGCGTATAGTGGTCGGCTCTGATAACGCTGAGTCTCTCCTCACTCCCACTTACCGTTATTAACTACATTTACTACAACTACTTTCAGTTGCTTTGCCGTCGTGTCAGCATATACAACGTGTTCAAACTCTTGCTTAGATTTTTATTTGTTTTATTTATTCTTTGTTCGTAACTTTTGTTTTATTTTGTGTGATTGGATGTGTAAGCTGAATTTTGCTTATTGTATAGATTTGTAAAAAGTCTGTTCTATTAAAATTGTTTTAAATAAGAGCTCGCCGTCACGCACAGGCCTCGGCCCATGTGGCGGGATTTTCTTAATAATGGACTTTAAATTTTAATTATTGTATATTTGAAAATAAAGACTAATTTGATTTGATTTGATTTGACATAGCGCTTAGTACAGCGTCTGGAATATAATACTGGTATATATTAACTCCTGGAATTGGCTTGATACGTCTTCATCTAAACTGCACTAGAGAGCTTCTGGGAAACCAGACAGAGCTGCTTTGTAGCCTAGGTGTCTTTGATGTCTAACCGGTTTAAGGGGTTTGTTGTAACATCTTAGTCGCCGACGTTTTGTGACTTCCTCTTCAGACAGATTTTAACTTAAAATTCAAGGGTTCAATCTGCGCTAATGTCTAATCTTATACGCTGCACTAAGCGGAATAAGAATATTTAAACTTCTAATATAATAGATTCATATCGACTCATACTATTAAAGCTAATTCTTTAATATAAAAAATATGTTCATTACTTAGTTCGTATTTTGTCTTTGTACAAAAGAATATAATAGAATAAAAACATTATTTATTTCCAAAAACACATATACCTATATACATCTGATAAATTGTAAATTACCTTTTACTATACTTACTGAGGCAATAAAATAACACAGTTTAATTTTAAGTACAGTAGTTGGATAAATATTATTGATATAATTTAAGTATGAGTTATTAAACTATATATTACAGATAAACATATAATCTACAATGGAAATTAGCCTACATGGGCAAAAAGCCTGTGTGTGGCTAGAGTCGTACTGAAAAGTTTAATGTTATCTAGGTGTAAACACAATGAGATAGGTATAAAACTTTACCAGTATTCGTAATTATTCCAGGCAACTATTTTTTCTAAGTATAAAATATAACCTTCTTTAGATACATTTCGAGATGTACAATGTATAGTTGAAAGGATTAGGGCGGAGTATAAAGGTTTTCGTCGTGCACCTAAGCGTAGTATTAAATAATGATTATCCCAAACATTTTCATATTTACAGTAATTACCTAATTATAACAAATTTTACAAGAATATATTGTAATATATTTTTACAGAAAATATACTATCAAAGAAAATCGTTTACAATTGAATTGTTTATCTTATAGCATTACAATTACAGTTACCGATATAAAATATTAAAAACCTACATTTATGTTCATAGTTTAACTAGGCTATAATATGTATAAATAGCAGATTTTCTTTTAAATTACGAATTTAAATTTATACTTCAAAAATGTCTTATCTACAAAATGCACCTAATTAAAGGTTTATAAGCAATTTCTCTCTGAGTAGAAAGTTAATTAACTATTAACGTTGTTAGAAGGTCGGAATACAATTTTGTGTACGTACCCTGGAGCTGCTACACTGACGTCATATCCATAGAACTACACCTAGATCAATTAATAACTAGAGACTGTTAAAAGATAATTCCATAAACGTACTGAATATGGTATATTACATTTTTATGCTCCAATCTCTATCATCATTATAATCGTTACGTAGGCTAATATTTTATTCTTAATTATAGTAATTAGGTAGTTCTTTTGAAAAGCAATGCAAAGTACAATTAATAGTAGATATTACAGTGGTAAACATGTGATTTAGACTATTCTTCTAGCACAAAATATTAATTTACAGAATGTATCTATAATTTTTTTCTGTTTAGTATAAATGAGATAAATAACAACAAGGTCTAAAATTATCACATTGAAAAAATAGGACCACATAACTAAAAGTATAATTATTGGTACAATCTAATTGAAGCTTTTTCCTGGCGTAAAATTATATTTCTGGCCAATAGTGTACACTCACTAAATATTTGACATTTAAAACTAATCATGTCTAATATTTACTTAAGAACAAATCTATACGCAATAGTAACTTTTAGAAAGTGGACAACAACATGTTTTGACAACTTTAAATCCCTGAGTTTTAATATACAAACTGTTTTAGAAGCTGAACAAATACCTTTAAATAAATAAATATAATATTTTGAGATATTATTGGTAAATTTACAATTTATGGGTTTCATATAATCTCGCAAGATACAATTTTCCCCTAAATAGTTTATAGATCATGCTTAAATTCGGTATTATTATTAAGAAACTCATCTTTAGGACATATAATTAGCATTTTTTAATTTATAATCAAGTATATATGCCCATGATTACTATAAATTTGTTAACGTAATAGATGATATCAGATGAATAAAAAAAATAATACATAGGCAAATTCGAATTATATAATGGTGCAGGCAACTTAATAGGCTTTAGGTGGGCGTTACCTTATATTTAATATTGATACGATTAAATGTTGCTATGTTGAACCATGATGGCAACGAAAAATTCATGTATAAAATTTTTTTAGGACAAGCTTCAATGCATAAATATTACCTTTAATAAGTGGCGTATGTTAAAACTATCAGAAAACAATAGCTACAGACTTGCTGTGTCCAACCTTATCGAAACCTCTTCTGAGACAAGTGGTGCGACAAACACAAGTCTTGTACATTGTATGCAACTATGTATTATGCGATTAAAGTGGAACTCATATCTCATTATTAAGATATCAAATTGTCGATTGCATTTTACTGTTAGTAATAGGAGTCTGGAGCTTAGGATAATATTAAAAATGCGATAGCATTTTTTTCTGGTCCACTTTGTCATTATAGCTTTTAATCGTACAATAATATAAAACACTCAGTACTAACTTTCCATGTTTATGTGTGCTTTGTAAGCTTCTTGAAATGTTTTATGAATCTATCTCTCACTCTAGTGCCAGATATATCTTTGCAAGAGTGGATTGTTGTAAAAAAAATGTTGCTTAATTTGACCTGTGACATAATAATGTAGCATGAGTATGAAACATCTGATTCACTCTATAACACTAGTATTAAAATTACTAGTTTAGGCATCTTTAAATTATTTATAAAATCAATTAGCCAGGATTTCAATGATATTTCTCTTACTATTGAAAATCACAATCAGACATAATACTAGGGCTTCACATTTATAGTCCACCTTGTCAACCAGTCTCCATAATCCCACCAATACTTAATCAGGCTGTTTGATATTTCTAATTAGCCTGTACGTCAAAGTAATGCAATTACATTTACTTGACCAGTGTACCGTTTTCTAATGTTCCTTACACACAAAAAAACTTTCTAACCTTCTAAATTTCAATAATAATTTCTAATAAATAATAATTTACTTACATTTATTATGATTAAGTATAAATAATATAGTTTGGTATATCAGATATAGTGTCATGGTGTAGTTTTTTTGTATTTGAACTAGTTTTAATTAAACAAATATTTAAAATATATTGTAATCTTATCAGGTTATTTGTATAGGTAATGAATATTTAATAATCCATTCAAGTTATATTATTATTCAGTATCTTTAGTATTTGAATTAAATGACAGTAGGCTAGGCCAGTTAATTAATAGTCATAATATTTGTAAAAATCTCTTTAATGGATAAGGGTGAGATTTTATGTCTCTTGCCAAGAGTTTACAATTACAAAATGGTATCGTAATGGTATGGTGTGCTGCTATTATAACTTATTATATTGTAAGATATAGTAAGTTTACAATGGTTTGAAATAAAATTCTATACACTTTAAATTATGTTGTCTACACGGTTTCAAGCGGATAGGTATAATGGAATTATACGATATTACAAAACAGAAAACGTTATATTTGTATTTATAAACAATAAATATAGCATAATAAATGTATTATATTGTAATAGTAGGCTTTTGGTTTGAGTGAAGGTTACAATTCCGACGCCAATGTTGAGTATTTCTTATTTCTTACTTCACAATTTTGTGGAGATATGTTATAAAGTGTATATTTAACGCTATTGTAATTTATTCAGGTTTTAATATGTTCTGTTCCATATTTGATTTCGCTTTTTCCAAACAAGAAAACATATATAAATAAAAATGTGTAAGAAGACTATTTCTGTTACAAATTATGGTTCTTATAAAAGTCTATAAATTTATATATGAAGGTAGATAGTTACTTTGGATTACACATTTACATTACAGTACTGACCACTCACTAAGTTCTTATAATTTTCTACAAATTTCAGTTAAATATAGGTTTTACCAAAACTTTCAATTTTCCTATCTTGATATTTTCTTACTTTGAGCTCAACAGCAGTTGCAGTTAAGATAAAAATAAAAAGTGTGGTTACTACCAAGATAACTACATGCTTTAAATACCATAACATGTAAACAAATAGAAACATTTAAATTAATTAAACATATTTTTTTTTCATAAATTTGATGCAATCAATGTTACAACTAATTGTATTTAACAGGCTTTAATTAAAACTTTCATTTACCCTAATAGAACTTTAGAGACCAATATGGGACTTTTCGTACGTTAGATACCAGTGAGAAGCCTTGAGGATTTTTGATATAAGAATAAGCCTGTATCGTTACCAGAGACGCTAAGAATATTCCTGTTCACATTCAGTACAATCTGTGCAGTATTTTTACGTGTTAGGGTAACACACGAATGAAAACGCATAGATAAAACTCGTGCACTAGAACACGTAGAAACAACACAATTAGATATTTGAGTAATAGGATCGAATTTATTACTATTACTATCGTTAAATTAAAATGATAGGTCCTTCTTAAGTCCCCTGTGTTTTGGTCGTCAGTGAAGCCTATCACTCATAAAGGTAGTCAAAATTTCTCATGTGTCTACCTGCCGGTTTATTTGTTTGGCTATCCATCTATCTGACTTTTTATCTGTCTGTCCAAAAAATATCTAAAAAACAGAATGACTTATATGACTTATATATAAGCAGGATCAAGTTTGCTTGTGGGATTTAGCAAAACGTTAGGGTATTTTCTTACAATGGTCTTATGATGTCAATGAGACAATAGCAGAACATGTTCATTTGTAACAATTTGATTTACACCCATATAAAGTTTCCACACACGTAATGAGGTCTCACTGTATTAAATTGGTTGATAATAGTTACGTTATTTTGGTCAATACTCCTTTATATTAGTTTATTTGAAAATAGAAAAGACAAATTCGATAATGCTGTATGGGATTTGGCTGGGCGTTAACAAAGCTTTTAGCTCGGAGTGATATCTCGAGTATGAAATGAACTATACAGTAGACTCGAGCTATACAATTTATTGATGTGACTTAAGTGAATCCTGTTACTCGATAGTAATCTGGCGTGCTTTATACCTTGTTTTTTAAAAGAAATTTACCTAATACAAAAATAATCTCTCTGTGTTACTTGTTTTGTGATAATCGGAAATGTTTTATTAATCTATGGTGTATATGTAGATATCTTCATACAAAATAAAATATAATATACATTCTAAAAGAGGATTAAACCTGCCTCTATTTTTTTATTTAAAATGGTATGTTCTATTATTTTTATTATTATAAATAAGAATATTTACAATGTGTCCCAAACTTCAGAATTATATCCTAACACATGTTGTTAATATACACAGTTTCTAAAAATCATACACAAGCAAGTATAGCAACTGTTCTCACAGATGGTATGTTATACATGATGGTATATTATGATTATTTATGATTAAACTGGATCCTATGGCACTTGATGTTTGGCACTATTTTGATGCCATAATATAATGTCTAAACTATAGTGCTACCGATATAGGTAATCTACAGTGTAAAAAAAATTACTTAAATACATAGATTGATTAGTTTGTTTATTCACATAATCCTATTGAAACCTATATTATGAGAAGCAATGATAGGTAAAACGTTGATATATAATCACTGCAGTTATAAGAGAATGAAGTTAATAAAGTAAACAATTTTAAATGACTCTTTTGGAAACAGTATTATTATTTATTTATTTAGAAGGAGGTTTTAGGCAGTTTCATAAAGGTTATATCTTTGGTGTTTTAATCAATTTTATCTGATGAGGCATGTCAAGGAAAAAATTGTTCTGATTGGTTCGAACTCTGACTAAAATCCGCAGTAATCAGTCACTTTCAATAATAGTCTTAATAGTAATTTTTATATAATTCTTGGGAATTACTGTAGCTCAGTTGTTGCTATCAATGTTTTAAATTTTTGTTTCTATTGTACTCTACTTAGGAAATTTTAAAACCACTAAGGAAATTCTATAAAGCTAAAACCACTACTTACTTCATTAAACTGGTATTTTTCATACTCATCTACAAGCGCTGTGTCTTGTAAATACTTGTTATCATAATACACGTCACTTTTAATAGCAAAGGTAGATAATTGTTTCCAATCTTAAAGGAATCAACCAATGTTAACTAAAATAAATATTAGTTAGATCATACGTTTTTTTAATGTTAAAATTTAAATTAAATCATAGTTATTAGTCTTACGCGGTCGGTGTCGTAGCTAACATCCTAGTTTTCTGTTGCACAACGCATCGAAACATTTATTACACAGTTATCTTCTTGAAATATATCGGCTTTGATGTGGGGACCAATGTTTAGTCAACAGATGTTAAATGAAAAGTTAGAACTTACTGAAATATAATAAATATCGAAATAAATTCCTTGAGGTATTGCACATACTCACGCTACACTTATCAGTCAGTAACAAATTCCTTAACCATCGAACTTCAGAGATTTAACGCAGTGGCTTACAGTGAAGTTAATAAATTCACAGCAAATGCTTAACCGTATTTTACTAAATTGTACGTAAATTTTAATGTATTATATTACGATAGAGTTTTCACTATCATACTTTAGGACTACAATCTAATGGCTTTTAAACCACAATCATCGAATGAGTCTGGAATCATTTATCATGTTAAATTAAATGTTATCCCTCCAAAGTCCAAGACCCGTACTAAGTTTAATCCACACACAATAATTTAAGCCATATTTGCTCTGCAGTTTCGTGGGAATGTGCCTCATTACCTAATTAGTGTGCTATTACATTCAAGAAGCAGTACATATTGGAAGCAATATTCTTAATGCCAATGTTGTGTAGCTCACCATTATTTTAATAAATTTATATTTCACTTCATATTCTGTTAAAACAGCTATATAAAGTAGAAAACATATCAATTGTTCTCTGTTATTAATAAAGTTATACATGTAAACTTTTACTAAATCATCTAGACCCTTGCTCAGATAACCGTGTTAACAATGGGTAAACATGGGCTTGTGGTGTGTATTGTATCGCGCCTATGTGTACATTGTGGATGTACACAGAACTGCAATAGGGAGAGAGAGTGACGGCAGTACACCAGTAAACATGGTCAATTAATTGCTGAGTATAGTAGCTATTATGAACGCAATATAAATATTTGTAGTTGTAAACATTTAAAATTGTTTAACCTTGCCTTTTATAAATCTTTTGGTTTATCAGAGTGTCTACTAGTGTTATTTTAGGGCACAAGAGTAATTTCTGAAGAAAACTGTAAAGGTGTTTTCGAAAATATTTAATAATATAAAATTCTTAGATTATCTAAGGGGTTCGCTCTCTCCTTAAAAATAATAATAAACAAAAAATATAAAATATAAAATTTGTTTTATCAACACATTATACTATATTGTAAATGTTAGTCTAAATATATTAATTTAGATTCGACAATTTAATACATACCGTCATTTACCGGTTTGCATGTAAACTATAACCTCATGTATTTAATAATGGCTAAAGGTAAAATGGTTATATAATTTATAAAAGTTATATAAAGTTATAAATGGTTAGAATAAAAATTTATTTCTCTCTGTTTGTCAGTCCGTCTGCACGGTATATCGAGAAGGAACTAAATTATAAACTTAAATTATAGGTAGTATAACTATACCTGTATGTAATTTTATTTATATATATAGGCAATATTGTCTTCGTAGATGGTAAAACGTGATGTACCTAAGCGGTCTGATTCAGTAGTATATTGAACAACTATAAACTGCCAAGTCGGGTCTCGAGGGGATGTTTTCCGGCGCCGTTTATGACAGTCATTGTTGGCATCTTGCCAATGTTAATCTCGGATATCCGTGTTTACCTCTTCATAAGTCTAAGAGTCACATATCTACCTATCAACAGCATAATGTAGGAAAGTAAAAATAAATTTTAAAATTCATGAATCTCAACTTTAAAAAAGACTTGGTTGTATTTTGATTACTTGTCATATAGTTATACGAAAATTGGGATAAAGTTACTGCCTCCGTCTATAAAACTCTTATTAGGTAAGCTCTATAATTTCGTAGTTCAAGCCATTTCTAACAGCTATATAGACTTAAACACAGACAACGTGTATAGACGTTTATTTCTATTAGTTAAAATGTCATGGGGGGAGAAATAACCTCATTAACCCTTGTTATACACTTATACAAGAACATTTATTTTTTAATTGTTTATTATTTACACCATAAATTTCATGTATGACGATGCCTTTTTACAAATGACAATAAAATCTTATCCTAAAGGCGTGGAAACACTGTTGAAATACGCCATGGATTTGGAATTGAACATCACTTCAAAGCACAGCGCAATATGAGATATTGCAGAGGCATTTCACTGAGACAAGAATTCCATTCACATTTCTGTTTCTTCTCGCAGAGATTTTTATTCCTGTTAAATACCTGCAAATAAAGGACGAATGTATCGAGAAGTCTCCTTTATTACTTGATTTAATACATACCAAATTGAAAACTTAATGACAATGAACACAAATTGAACATAATATTGAACACTTTACTAAGGCCTAAATAAAATGGCTGCAATATATATAATTGATTCCATTCTGTTTAATCTGCAGGTAAGTTATGGTAAAAAACTTCTGAAGTAAACGCTCTCATAAAGGTCTATCTAAACATAATTATGTCTAACTATTATGTTAATTTATTATATAGATGTAACTCATGTTTATATTTAATAAGGTTTTGTTAAAATAAAAAAAACTATTTTCTTAACTGTAATATCATTGAGTTACCGTAACACTAGGAAAGCAATTTATAATATTAAGGTGTTGGATTAAAACAAGTTTTAGCTTATCTAATATTTCTATAGTAATAGATTATGTTATTGTAGTTTCCAATGATTTTTATCTATCGATTTAGTCAAGCAGACGTTAAAGAATTTAAATGCCATAAAAACAGAGCGTTCACAAAAGGGTGTCAAAGAATTCTGTTTTTCAAAGTAATCATCATTCGAAACAAAATATTTCATACAAACATAAGGTCGATAAATGTCTAGTTTAGCCTCAAGCCTAATTTTTGTGATTTTATATGGTACAACGGGGTAAACTGATAAAAAAAATAAAAAAATAACTGTGTTATTTTCTTTAATATTAACAAATCTAATGATTTTTTTAAATCTAATATAAACAGTATACAGTAGTTATAAAACACATTTTAGAGATTAACTACTTGAAGAACTTCATAAAAATTCTTCGTTTCAATTAAATATGTTAATAAATAAGTGAACACGAGTACTCAAAACGTACGCATGCACAAGTCGAGAGCAGAAAACCATTTTGCATTTTCATATGCATTAGCAGTTTTACATACGTTATACAGATTTATTGTTACCAACATTAATTATCATATTTTTATTGAAATTCTAATGGTATTGGAAATAACATTTCCACAAATTTCAACAAAACCTGTAAACAAATATGCGAACACGAGCACTCTAAAGATACGCTTGCACAAGCCAAAAGCAACCAACAACTGTGACCAGTGACATGTTTTTCGCTTCTGCAAGCGTATTAAAGTGGTACTGCACGCTAATGCGATGAGGGATTTAATTGAAAAAATACCTTGGAATTGTTATAAATGATATCTTTTATTTAAAATGATGAATACTATCAACCACAGAAGTTTGTGACACCCATTTGAGAACAAACTGTATAACTAGTAATCTGCATATATTAATTCTGTTGGAAACCAAAATTTAGCGAAGAAAATATGTTGTACTCTTCAAATTTGGCTAACAAAACTACAAACCCAACTGCATTTACCCAATAATACTGATTAACAAAAATTAATAAAATTGAAGTGTTTTAAAAAGTAATAATCCTGGTAGATGCCTTAACTAGAATACCAAGTAATTTACTCGCTTTTAGTAAATAATATATTCCGATATTGCCGATCTACACACTAGAAATACGAAGTTGCAGTAAATCAATCATTATAATTACTCTGCTTATTGGGAATATCATTATCCTACAGAGCAAGACCGCTTTTACCCATCCTTCTTACAGCATATAGAAAATTCATATCTATAGACTCGCGGCGTTGGGAAACGTCCATTCTTTTGTAGCTAATGGTTTATGGGATATCCTACCACCTACATGCTTTTGGGAATATTACAATCTCATGGTTTTTAGAAGATTGGTCTTAGTTTTAAAACTTTCAATCTCTGTTACATTGTCTTTATTGCAATTTATAGCTCTGAAAATACGTCACGGCATTTTAACATTTTAGCCAATTTAATTTTGTACTTTGAATATGCTTTCATTTTGATTAGTTTTGAGGTATAAAGGATTTCCTGAAATAATAAGAAGACTAAAAAAGATCATCAAAATTCAAGCATTATAAGTCACTTAGAACTCTTTGTCCCTATAAGATGATCTACTAACTAAACCTTTTCGCCTCTGCTTGAAGTCTTCGGTCTTAAAATACAAAAGTTTACTATCTATAGTAGTGGTTGAACTACTATAACATAATAATTAATCAAGCTCTAAGAGCCGCCCATAATAGTAGCCTCTATCCTCGCAAAACATTATGAACTTCCCACCGTAGGGATTCCTTGTCATAAGAGACTCCTCGCTATAAAGGAGATCAATCTAGACACTTTCCGGGTTTACTAAACTACAAATTGACAAAAAAAAACATTCCTCAGTAACACTTATTTATCACGCAAAATTTGTAACGTATATAACTATTAAGGTTAATTTCAAGGCAATTTTTCGTCCACAGTAACTTTCTAGAATCATAAAATTTTTGACTCTCAGCCATCCGCCCATTTTGTTCCAATTGTCTGTCACATCAAACTGTAATATGTCGCCTTATATATTTAAAAATGTCCGTTAGTTTCTGTCGTATAATGTAAAACACAATGTAATGAGTACGGTAAGTAAACGCTAAGTATGAAAAGACGTTAATAATTAAACATACAACTTTTACAGGCAAAATTACTAGCTTAAAACAAAGTTAATATAGATATTAAGAAAATTATATAAAATATTTTTCAGAATGGTATTTGACTGTTAAGTTAGATATCCAGTACTGTTTTGCTGGCTGTCACTGAACTGAAATGTCATTACAAAATTCCAGAAAGGACACGACTGTAAGAATGTAATTTACTTCTTTACTGTGGAAGATCCACTTCACGTGTAGAAAATCTTGTTCTTCACGTTCCCTTGTTTCTAGTTACTCAAATACCATAGACTTTTTTCATTTGTAACTTTTAAAAATATATTTATGTCAGTACCAAGACATATATGTGTATATTTACACGGTTGTAAGTAAAAATATGTTATAAAATAGTTTAAATTGTAAAAGCTTATATATAAGTTAACAAAATGATACAATATATAAACAGGTTAACCAGTAACCCTCTAACAACTTTTTCTGGCATTATGCCTGTATCAAATACAAATTAAAACACCATATAAAAACCTGATCAAAGTAATTACCACTACATCGACCATTTTGGTATTTTTACATATAAACTTTAATTTGAGAAAGTCTCTTTGAAATAATTTGGAGATTATTTTATATATTTATACCAGAGAGGCAAAACTATAGTTAAAATCATAATATTTTAAAAGCTTTATTTTCAAAAATGCGAAATCTTTAAAAAGACATATGTTAAAAAAGTCACTCTTATTATTTTTATTTAGAAATTTTTAGTACAAAATGTAACACGAACGGAGTTAGGAAAATTATTTGAAAAATGAATTACATAAATATATTTTTTTTAAACCAAGTACTAAATAATATCAACTTTCATGTAACAGTACTGCTTATTAGCAAAAACAATCAGCTGGTTTAATTTTAGCTGCTCTTATCAGGTGATTACAACGTAATAGTTTGATTTTACATCTTTAATCGTGTTAGTAGAGTTATTCCAATATTTCTAAATATTGTATTTCGTATTTTATTTTGTTAAGACAACCCTTTTTATAAAATATAGAGATTTATTAGCAAACCTATATAAGTAAAAATGTTATTTGGGTAGATTATATTTACATTTTCTTTTATTCAATAAAACCCTACATCCTAATATAGTTAAGGATATTATAACCACAGTTCATCAATGTGGTGCTATATTTAGGCTCATTGAACAGCTAAAGTTAAAACAGCTGAATTTTGTAGATCGCAAGCAGTGCTATCACATAAATACAGTTGATAT
The DNA here is from genome assembly GCF_021130785.1 of Homalodisca vitripennis. Taxonomy (NCBI): domain Eukaryota; kingdom Metazoa; phylum Arthropoda; class Insecta; order Hemiptera; family Cicadellidae; genus Homalodisca; species Homalodisca vitripennis. The sequence continues at coordinate 140,808,207 of NC_060208.1, forward strand.
CGGTTTGTACTTGGTTTATTTAATCCAAATACCGCACTTATTTATCAACAGATTTTCTTTTATTTGGTGTCATTGGATTTATAATAACATTTTAAAAATGAAATGTAATTACAGTTAATTTTGTTAAATGTAATTGAAATATGCTAAAGCTTAAGTATTTAAACAAAGTGTCATTTATATAAAACTAGCTGTTTCCCGCGGCTTCGCACGCTTTTCGTAAGTTTTGCCCGCGTATGAGCATTTCTGGTTGAAGTAAATTATATTTCCAACCCCGATGTAGATTTTACCTTGATGTCACGATCAAGAAAATATGTCAAAAATGTATTGTACATGCATAATGTATTTTATTACAAAGTGGTCTACCACTCAACCTTTAAGTTCAACCAAAAATTTAGTTTAGACAATTATACATCATAACTTAGCGCCTTCAAATAGTGTTTCACTGTTTAATATACGTATCTATCTCGTAATTGCAGGTTATAATGTGCAGGCGCTTTGAAAACTTTTCTTCATTTTATTTGTTTATATTCACGACATAAGCGAATAATTCAGATAATAACTATCCTATCTTCTAAGTTAGACTAAATTACGGATACATGTGAAATTTGATTGAAATTGGTTCAGTCGTTTTGGAGTTTATTGGCAACATACATCGTGACTCAAGATTTTTATATATATAATTTTTATATATATAAGATATAAACTTTATTGTGTTAACTTTAATTAGGCCTGTAGATTACAAGTATATTTACCAAACCTCTTACAACATACCGTTTTTACCTTAAAAATTAATAAATGAAATTAGAAAATGCCGGCCGTGTGGGTAAACATTGAGTATTATAAAGTTAAAATAAGATAATTAGATTTGTATTTAATCCAGGAATGACACCTGAGAAGATTGGTAGAGAGTTCTGAGACCTCTTGTAATTATGTGTTGATGCAACTTTTAAATTACCACATCTACCTAACGGGATTGGTATTAAAAAATAAGAAATTCAACCTTTGAATTAACTTAATAAAAACAAGTGTTTTAACTTTAATTGTAACTCAAATCAAATTATAAATAGGAACATGGTGATAGATTCATCAGGTTTTTCTCTCTATAACACGAAAAATACTGTATCAATGTAGTTAGATTGAAGTATATAATAACATAGAGATTTCAATATAGAAATATGTCCCTCTAGTGACAACATGTTATTTAAATGCCTTGCGATTGATGAACCAGCAGGACAGCTTAAAACTTTTTTAAATTTTAAAGCCATAAAGGTAATAATGATTATATATGTCTTTAAATAGCCTTCCATTAAAATATATGTATTGTTACTTAATTTCATCATAGAGATTCATTTATATAGAGAAATTTAATTATATATTATGTGAGACTTGGCTTATTACCATATTTTTAATATATGTAAATGTAAGTATTGTTTATATATCTTGTATAGTATTTAAGTATTAATTTCTAACTATAGGTCTCAAATGTTCGGTGTCTATCACATTCGGTGGTTACTTAAAGTTTAAATTGAGTTATAAATCCCCAACAGTTTAAGTTACATTTAAAGTCGTCTTAAGGCAGATGAAACATTCATTTACTAGTTATTTTGAGATATGACCACACAAACTCATAATTCAAGTTATTGCAAGAAGCAATAAACTTCCATAGTTATGTTTAACATAGCATTAATTAGGTTTTCTTTTGTCTTAACGAAGACAATTAGGAAGTCCTGGAATACCCTAGCTGGTTTCGCCATGTTATCTCTTATAGGTTGCCAGTTAGTATGTGAGACACATTCAGTCCACTTTGACTCAGTAACCCTCTAACCTATTTTTTCTCCTTCTTTTTTTTTTTAAGCCTCTGCCGTCTTCGATGTTTACTGTTTTTATTAGCATTGTACATTAGTATCGTATCTGTACATGATGGGACCTCCCATGGATTTGAACCCGTGATTTTTCAGTTAGAGAGCCAAGACTATGTCCATTAGTCTATGGAGGAGGACAACCCAACCTATCCTAAATCTAAACTAACCTATTTGGCGTCCCTACGCCATCTACATCGATTACAAGAATTTTTGATCTTTTTTAATTTTTCCTGTATGTAGGATTAGGCTTCACAAGTTAAACTGTCAGTTGGCATAACAGTTCAGTGTGTGAATTACTCACCTATTTCTCTAATAAACAATAGTTTTTTGTTCAGAAGTATATTTCAAAATATATTGAAGCAAAAATAAAATACCATATTTAATGCAATTTGGCTAAAATAACTAAAATAAAGGTAAAATAACTTTTTCGATAACAATAAATTGAAAAAATAAGAAGGAAAGCAGCCAGCTATGAGAACGTGACTTCATTTACGACAAAAGTCATAGTGTAATGTCACACCACATAGATGTAAACAAAATGCTTTTATATTTTAATATGGCACGTGATGAGTCCCTCTTTATGAGATTATAAATCTTCTTCTCCTTGTGTAATAACAAGGAGATTTATCATGGAGTGGCGCGTCCTGAGACGAGCAGAACCGCACATCACGTTGCACTACAGACTAATAAAACACCATTAGTTATGTTTGCAATAAGAAAACTACTGCAGTATATAATGCAATGAGGATTATAAATAACATAATATTTAAAGTTTTATTTTGTGATATGTCTGACGAAGATAGCTTTCTATCGAATGGCCTTAAAAAAATAAAAGTTTTGAATATTGGTTTGTGTGTTTGAATGTAATTAAGTTAACAGTAGCCAATACAAGCTCCATCTTCAACAATCTAGTCACTTAAATAACTAATTTTTATATTATTGTCACCCAACGAAAAAGACAGAAAATTTAAATTTTTAAAGAAGAAGTGAAAAACTTTGGTGAGTATAGTTATTTTCGTAATTGGTCATGACTAAAAGCTGCTTAAAAAATTTATCTATGTTAGAAAGTAAACATTAATTCTTTTACTTTGTAATTCCATATTATTATGGCAAACCTTGCTCGATGTCACATTTACCTAATTATTAAAAATATATCATAATCAAAAATTTAATTCAAGATTTCTTGTGAGTTAATGAAACCACTACAAATATTATTTATGCGTGCCATACATAAACGAATTTAATTTTAACAAATAAATATTGTATAATCAACGGTATTATGAAATATAGAAACTTAAGTGAAAACTTTGGTGAGTATAGTTATTTTCTTCATTGGTCATGACTAAAAGCTACTTAAAAAAATTTATCTATGTTAGAAAGTAAACATTAATTCTTTTACTTTGTAATTCCATATTATTATGGCAAACCTTGCTCGATTGCACATTTACCTAATTATTAAAAATATATCATAATCAAAAATTTAATTCAAGATTTTTTGTGAGTTAATGAAACCAATACAAATATTATTTATGCGTGCCATACATAAACGAATTTAATTTTAACAAATAAATATTGTATAATCAACGGTATTATGAAATATAGAAACTTAAGTGAAAACTTTGGTGAGTATAGTTATTTTCTTCATTGGTCATGACTAAAAGCTACTTAAAAAAATTTATCTATGTTAGAAAGTAAACATTAATTCTTTTACTTTGTAATTCCATATTATTATGGCAAACCTTGCTCGATTGCACATTTACCTAATTATTAAAAATATATCATAATCAAAAATTTAATTCAAGATTTTTTGTGAGTTAATGAAACCAATACAAATATTATTTATGCGTGCCATACATAAACGAATTTTATTTTAACAAATAAATATTGTATAATCAACGGTATTATGAAATATAGAAACTTAAGTTATTGTTCTGTAAATCTGAACAATAGTCTTTACATCCAGTAACTAAGGTGGGAAGCATTGATTCAATGTGAATGTTGAGATTATCTCCAATTCACTTTACTTATAAAATGTAAAGTCTTGGATCTGACGTAGTTACAGACTTGACACCTGGAATCTGCTGTCACGTTAGTCTGAAGAGGTCCAAAAAGTGTCGGCAATGAAGAAACTCGGACCGAACTATTTATATTTTTTAGACATTACAGTCACATATATTACAAAGTATAGTGTAATCAAGATAAAGTGGTAGTCTCATTGCCCCGATAGTTACCCAATTAAGTGTACTGTATACCAGACACGATATCTAAGCGCGTTAGAAAAATCTATTCTTCTGCACATATTATAGCAAAGGTGGGTATGATTTATTTAGAATCAATTTTGAGTTTAGCTCCAGCTAAAATCGTACCTTCGTGTTTAAAAGTTAATTATATTTAGTTTAGTTTATTAGGTACACCGAGGAGAATCCTATTTGACAAATCCCCATGGGTAGACTTGATGTTCTTCAAATCGTTTTACTACCGTACAAGTAAGTTTTAAGTTCTTTGTGCATAATATATACTAATATACAGGGTGTCAATTAAGTCTGGAACCTCTTTTTTAATTTTTAAACCACTATATATAAAAAATACCAAAGTTCACACGTGCTTACTGGTGATAGTAACGCACATATCTGCCCAATTACCAACCAGATAATCCCTTTGGGGGACGGTCCACAAGGAGTCAGACAAAATTCTTAAATAGCAGCATAGGTCGAGTTTGGTACCAAATTAAAGGTCTTACTTAGCAGAGTACAATGCCGCATGGGGGTGTACCTAATAGTTGCAATGTTCTATGAAAATAGTGTATACCAACTTAATAATTATTAAAATTTTAAATTGAATTCCCTTCACGTTGATGTCGAATCACAAGCGTAGGCTTCAGAATCTTGGCTCGACATTGCATCCTTTGTCGGAAAAATGAAGGTTAGTGGACTAGAAGTATAAAACATGAATACTGTAGGCACTCAAATTTTTACTCATAGTTTGTTAATATGAAGCTCAGAAGGTCGAAGGTAAACTCACCTAAAACAAAATCACGACGGTATTGGCTATTTATCGAGACAACATAAGATTCATAACATTGAACATGGTCTCGTCAGAAGGACATCAGAACAAAGTTATCCATAGTAATCTTCCAAATAAAACATCTACCAAGGTATTTAATTTAATGTTCACAACTTTACTTTATATAACGTTCAAAATTAGATGACTCGCATTGAAGGGATAATTTATAATACGAAAATATAAATTTTACTTTCGGGCAAGTCGCGAGAGGTATTGCTGGGATATAAACTGTCTAACCAAAGTAGAAAGGCATTGCCTTATACAACGTTACACAAAACGTAACATAAAGTACAATTTTGAGGAAAAATACTGTAATTTTTACTGCTACATTAAGGGAATCGAATTCATTTTAGTGAACCCTGGTGTCATAATTGATTTATATTGCACAGTAAAAAAGTATCAGTTAAAAATATTTAGGTAATTATTATGTATCTCATAATTAAATATTTTAGAATATTTTACCTAATCTTGATAAAAATCATGATGGAAGAATAATTAAAACTTATGCTACTTCTACTGGTCCAAGGAAAAACTGTATTAATTTCACGGTCTAAAATAAGATAGAGCAGTCAGTCTATTATTTCTTTTGCTAAGTCTCTAGTTACTTTTTGATGAATTTTTCGGTACATTGTTTTATGGATTAACTTAAATGTAATTTAAAATACGGGACATTTTCAAAGTTCAACAAAAGATTTCAAAACGTTTCAAAAAAGGCTCGTTGGTGCAAACTAGGCCTAGACTCATTGGGCCTGCCGGTAATATATACAATAAAACGTAAATATTAGATGATCACGACTATCTCTTAAAGGCTATATTTAAGGCACGACTTTTAGGTAACTATACTTAAACCATCCGAATTCTTAAAAAAGAACCTAGTAAGATACATCGCATTCTAACTACAGAGTAATATATCGTATATTTCATTCTGAAAAGAGTTTCACAATCTGTTGAAGCATGTCATATATTGCAATCATAACAATCATTTCAGATTTCTGTTTGAATAAAGTTTGGAACCCACCGTGAATTTTATACCTCAAATTATTGTACATCCTTATATTCCAATTTATTCACCTGTATACATTTTCTAATTATAACTGTACATTCTTACTACACAGCGGCACATTCCGTATACAATCTTTGATTAAATATACAAACTTTTAGAGATTGAAAATCACTTGTCATAATGATACTAATGGCTTACTTTGTAATAAATGAATAAATCAAATAATCAATATTTCAGTTTATTGCCTAGTTGTCACGATCAAACACTGACTGCGTTCACAATACGACCACTTGCCATCATTAGAATCCACCAGAACCAATGCCGGTGCATTAGTTACAGATGCATTGTTCTTTTGTAAAAAAAGTGTAAATATTCGTTGATCAGAAGCTCTTTTTGTCACTAAACAAACAGTTCTGACAACTGTAATGTACTTCCAGTTTTTTGTATTTCTTGTGCCGGTATTCTTTTGAGGGTATTAAACATGTTTGTCAAATTTCATCTGCCTGGGACCTAATTGTATTTCTTCCTGGTGCTAACCTATTTCAGCTCCTATGTGTTGTCAAATTAATGAAAATCCTTAATTTTATTAGTTACGGGACATATTTATTTCTAATTCCATAGTTCTATAGGAATTTGATATATTCTTGATTTGGGCACTAATGCAACCACTGCTGTGAGACGAAAAATTCCCTAGGCCGGAATTGAAATGCCCGAAGTAGAAGTTTATTTATTGGCAGACACTTTTGAGAAAAAGTACGTCAGGCAATATATTTTTTTATCGAATTTGATATAGAACTTATAGAAGGGGTCTCTAAAAGCTTTTTGTCTTCTGAAAATATAAAAATGTATAAATTTTAGTTGGATATTTTGTGTACTGAATATTCAGTCACTGAAGGAAAAGGGATTTTTCCGGACATTTGCCATCGTTCAGTGAAACAATAAATCAGTAGCACTACGTTTCGAGATCTGCAATCTGATCTCTTCTTCAGGTAATAACTAACCTAATACATAATTACAAACTAGGTTAAAATAAACAAATCATACCAAAGCGTTGTGGCACGCCTAAGTCAGGAATCACGAACACCATGTTGTTTGTCAACTTCACTAACTCCTAAAACATGCACTTAATAAAAAACTCTACGCAAAAGTAATCATTAAAATTGAACTACAGAATACAGGTCACAATACGTCTGCATTCGTCTACCAACAACATACGACCTGAGTGGTTAAAAAATATAGAATTTAATTTGATGGGTGGCGGGGGTTGATATAACAATATAATTTTAAATGAGTAGAGATTTTTCTTTATTTTAATTATAAACTTCAAATATTTTTCTAAGAATAAAAAACAAGATAGACACTAGTTACCAGTACAAATTTGGAATTTTGGTTTTTACAATAAAGAGTAAAAGATTCAAGAATATATAAGTATCTCTATAAATATTAAATTAGAAGTTTTGATTGTTTAGCCTTTGATGGCTTCTGAGCTTGTTCGATGGTAGGTTTAAATTAATTAAGAATAATTAAATAAGATTAATTTAGAAATATTTACCTGCAGAAACTTGTTGTTATTTTGTAGGTGCTTTTTGCTTTCTAACAAGTGTAATCAACTTTGGGGTTGGAAATTATTTCTATATGCCAAATGCATAGCTTTAAAGATATCTTCTCTAAGTGAAGACGGAAAAAGACTATAACTTAAATTATAAGCATTTTAGTTAGGAAATTTAGATTATTTTTCTTTTTATTTAAATGAACACTAACTTCTGACTAATTAATAAGGCGAGATTAAAAACTAAGAACTAAAACGTTAAAGAAATTAAATTTTTTAATAGCACATACTAGACATGGTTTTACATCTTATACATATTAAATTTATTCAGTTAGTTACTAAAGCAATGTTTAATTTATTTTTGGCAACTTTACTTTTAAAATAAAATAATACTGTTTTTTGATTGCAGGAAATGAAAAAAAATGGGTTTCGAGATCGGTGGCACTCACTTCATTAATTAGCAACTACAGTCATTATGATTTATGTAACTCATGACAGTTAGTGAGGCCAATCTGCGACTATTATACCTGTCAATACCTAATCAGATGCGAGATGTGACATAATGTGGCTGTTCACTTACTAGAGAGGCAGGTTTCAGTTACTAATACGGTAGCTTTATAACTTGAATATAAACCAGGAACTAATAGAAATTTGTATGATGAGCATAGTTTGACTTTGATCGATGATTAAATATTTATTTATATATAGATAAATTCGCATAGTATAAATACGATTGACTACATGGAAGTTTATTTTAATATTTTCTATTCCAAATCAGAATTAAATATGAATTTGTACAATGAAAGCAAAATGTTGTCTAATTTAAATAGCAAATCAAAATAGTTTACTCTCAGTTTTTATTGACAGTTTACGATATTACAAACATTGTGAGTGGAGAGTTAAGGATCAATTCACATTCCTCTTAACATAGCGTCTCAAATCTGTCGTTAGCCTACAGTTTACTTCTGAAATCTAAAGTTATGGTTGTCAGAGGATATTTCTAAAAGTTCAGCAACGAAAAAACTCAAAACAAACTTTAAGTATCGGTTTGCCATCCAATATGTTTTTAAAAAATGTTTTTACGATATTTGTTGGATCTGCCTTCCTTCAAACAAGTTATAAGTTATGTTCCTTTTGACTAATTTATACAATGAAGCAATTAGCAGATTTAGACTTGCATAAAACAGTTTTTAACTTTTATTTTGTGGCTTCCGTATGTCTCAGCACAGTTTATTGTGTTTGAATCACAATTTAATGTCATCACATCATGTTTTGATCAGATCTAAACAAAATCTAAATATGTAGTTGTATTAATTTACAATTCAAAATTGATAAAGGGCAGTTTAATGTTCTACCTGAAATAGTTTGTTATCGTTTCAAAAACCGGAGAGGCAAACGCCAAATTCTCTTACTTCTTGTTTTTTTTTACTTCAATATGTAATCACTATTATTTAATATCATGAAAATTATAAATTTTGGTTAGACATCAAAATTAATTATATTATTTTCAATAATCTGTGCAATAATAAGTCTTTCTGCGAACATAGGGAACTATAACCACAATCAGATCACGGTGATCTGATACAGACCGCAATCTGCTTGTGGGAACTTTGTTCAAAGAGGTTGTGGCATTGGGTCAGTTTTCATTGAAGAGAGCATGCTCATTTACCCCGAATTTACTTAATCGCTACTAAAAGTTTATACTGACTTGCACAAGATATAATATAAAAAATACATTTAATACAATCTTTCACTAGGTTCAAACCTATTTCTCTTTTATTTAAGGCTCAGAAAGCTATTAGTAGGATGCACAATAAATGGACAGTGAGAATAGAATATAAATATAAATTGCAGTGTACATATTATCAAACCAATAAATTTATGAGTGCATTCATAAATATAATACTGTTTTATATATATTTGATATTCTGATCACGTGTTACATTTTTTAATAAAACAAAAGCTTGCAGAACACTTAAGTTAAAAAAATTATGTTGCCAAAAAGAGTAAAAGCTGTATGGTAAGGTAGGGTCTGTGGTGATGCAGTAGTCACGAAAAACTAATTTTTTATCAATCTCAATGATTTTGGAAATTTAGAATATGACATCTTTTTGGACAAAATACGGAAGTTAAAAACAAATAATATGATTACAATTAAAGCTCTAAAATTACGATAAACTCTGTGGTTATGAGTTTATTTCTGTAATAACAATAAGTTCCATCTTTTTCATTGTTGGTATTAATTAATAAAAAAATTAAGTGAAAGAAAATGATCTATTAATATATTTATAATGTACTGGGCGTCCCACGAAGAGGATTAACAGTTTCATTTAATATTACTTGCCCATTAATTCACGGAATATTTTCTAACTCTCCTCAATTCATTAAATCAATTTTAAAAAATATTCCGTGAAAATTTTAGCTCTCTAGAAATGTTGAAACAAAATAGTGGCATTTTGAAAATGTATGACTTGTATTTTAAAAACCATAAAAGGTGTAATTTTGGTTTTGGAAATTTAATGTCGTATTCTACAGAATTTAAGCATTTCAATCAGAAAATTATAAAAAAAGCCTAAAAAAACCTACAACTACAGTCCACAATTATTTGAACTGTTATCCATCCACACGCTGATAACAGCGCTTTAACAAATGAATCGTAAGCTCTTACAAAGAAATTCTGCAGTATCCGGAGAAATTTCTTTTCAATTGATTGTTTTAATTCCTCATCATTATTGAAGCTACGAGTATAAACTTGTTGCTTTAAGTAAACCCATAGAAAAAATCACACACAGTTAAATCTGGGAATCGATTTGGCCAATGTAAAAAATCAATTTTACGACTAATCTAACATCCATGAAGGTTTTCATTTAGTAATCGCTTGACAGGACTTGAAAATAAGGAGGAGCACCACTTGTTGGAAGATTGCTTAATCCATTTCTGGAACCGTAAAATGAGGCAAGACTTGCTCATTTAAAACCTGTTCACACCCATTCCCAGCATTGTACTGTCTGAAATGTCGTAAGATACACCCCATTACAAAAGTTACAGCTACCCATACAGTAATTCCTTTTGATTTGATTGGAGTCTGTTGAAGAATGTGTGGATTAATGGTGTTGCAAAAATTACAATTATGCCTATTTATAGCACCATTACGGTAGAAAGTAGACTCGTCTGAGACAAAAATTTATATATATGCCAATTAGGATCTATCTCATGAAACTCAATGATACGAGAACAAAATCCACTCTTATGTCCGGATCATCTTAAAGAAGATTATGGACTAGGTGACTTATGTAAAATTGCTTTCGTTTTCTTATTTATTCTCCGTACTAAAGACTTTGGAACACCAGTTTCAAGTTCAACCTTCCTTATTGATTTCAGTTTACCATGAGAGCGGAGCATTGATGTGTATACTACTAATTCTCTTTCATCATTTGATCTTCTAGAGTAATTTTTTCCGACACTTCTTACAGTTTTTTAAAAAAATAATTTTTTCTCAGTTATTGTTGGATAGCTAGATAGTTCAACCCCTGGGTAGGCAACTTGAAAGCGTCTAATTTGCTTCTGCAATGTTGCCAAAAGCAATAGCTTACGTACGAAACATTAACTCTTTCTTCAACATTAAAAGCCATTTCTCTAACTTAAATCTGTAATGGAGGAGATTTTGTGGAGGTTGTGTTTTTATAGTGCAAGCAATATTCTTCAATCAAACAGCTGTTTTCAAAAATGAGCTTAATGAAAAAGCTATTATTTAAAACTAAAACACAATAATCAAAGAAGGTAATTCAAGAAATGAATGGTTATAGGAAGCAAAATGGTAAAATATAAAATATTTCACCATTTTGTATCTATACTTGTTAGGGAGCTGAAATTTCACTGAATATTGTAAAAACCTAGTTTATTACTTGTGTAGAGTTTAAAATGTTCAGTGCGTGAATGGGCAAGTAATATGAAATCAAACGTTGAAACCTTTTCGTGGGACACTCTGTGTATCTATAAATAATATTCCATAACAAACTATCAATTTAGATATATTATTTTTCCTATGATACGAGTAGAATATATACATTTTTTTAATAAAAAATTTAACACGATGTTTAATGCAAATTTTCCAAAAGAGACTGTGAAAAGGCCAGTAAAAAATGTATATAAGACTCTAAGAATATTTAAACATTTTGTACACACACATACTCTCTCTCACTCTCTCTCTCTCTCTCTCTCTCTCTCTCTCTCTCTCTCTCTCTCTCTCTCTCTCTCTCTCTCTCTCTCTCTCTCTCTCTCTCTCTCTCTCTTTCACTCCAGATTAATGAGTATTACAATACTCCCAATATTTTTAAACCGTAATATGGAGGAATAAATTTTAGTTCAATAATTTTAGTTCAACGACATTTTGGATAATGACGAGTAACTTTTCTAAAATTTTTACTATTTTATTGTATTAAGCATACAAATCTGGAAAAGTTCCAAAATTAAAGTTTTCTCTAAAATTAATACTTTTAGAGATCTCAATCGTTGTTTGGTCGACTTGTATTAAATTAACTAAATAGTCCTTTTGTTTTTTTAATCTCAATAAGTTCTAAATTGTGAACGTTACTAAAAATATCCACAGTCAAAATCCTGTATAGTACATATACTCTGACTGCTTTAAAACGTGTGGTGATTTGTAGACTTGTTAAAGAAAAGTACGACTTATAAACTACTACATTCAAGGGAAGTTTATTTTGCAATTCGTTTTTAATAGTAATTATCCTAATGTTAAACAAAAATAATGGGCATTTTATATTGTAAAATGATACTAAGTTGTTTGTTACTAGCGTAATAATATTTGACACAGTAGCCGTATATCCACAGCAATTCTTTAAGACTAGACCACTATATTTGTGTCTAAAGCCAATATTCCCCTGATGCGGCTAATTATGTAATGAGTACAACAAGAGCACATATTGACACAGGTTTGACTAGGTACGGTGCACGCTTACATTACGATAATTATTCATCATCATCGGTACAGCACCAACCGCAGCCTGGATGATGTTTCTACATGGTCTAAGTTTGCAATATTTAAGTAATCGGAGGTTGCTCTGTACAGTTTTACAAGTTTCGTGAGGCAAAATTCGTGGAAATTTTGCCATCGTTCAGTGAAACAAAAAATCAGTAACACTACGTTTCGAAATCTGCAATCTGATCTCTTCTTCAGGTATATAACTAACCTAATACATAACTACAAGCTAGGTTAAAATAAACAAATCATACCAAAGCGTTGTAGCACGCCAATGTCAGGAATCACAACCGCCATGTTGTGTGCCAACTTCACTAACTCTAAAACATAGACTTAATAAAAACTAAAAAATTAAAAAATCGCTAAATGCCAGGATTTTCGTAACTGGAATCAAGACGGCTTAAAATAGGCAAACCATAACTTTGGTTTAACTAATTAACATTAAATAATTTGGGGTAACTGAAATAATCAAAGGGGAGTATCAACATACAAATTAGTAATCATAATCAGTAGTTCACTTAAACGGTACTATCTAGACGCGGTCAAGGTCGCCTCAGCTCAGATGCAGCGCTTGTATGTCCTATCACTTAGTACGTTCAAGTCAGACTGGCCTTAGAAGCGTAGTATCGCTGAGCAAGTTCCAATACGTCTACTAGGAGGCAACAAGCTGATGCTCTTTTCCTATGGGGAGTTCTTCGTGGCACGGTCGATTGTTCTGACCTACTCTGTCGCATTGATCTACGAGCTTCAAGATTGACCCGCTCATGTAACCTGTTTTTTGGTCGGTCGCACCTCACCAACTACACCATGCACGGTCCTCTTCCACGTTTACATCGACTGGGCAACCAGCTGTGTCGCCAGTTCGACTTCTTTGGTGACAGCCAATCTGTGATCAGAGGAATCTTCCAGAGTCGGGTTCCCCGATGAATGTTTGTTTTCCGGAATGGAGTTCTCCTATATAAATAAATAAATTATTATCTCGAGCTTACTTATTGTTTTATGTTTATGTATGTTATCGTTGTTTCTTGTCATTGTTATGTTAGCTATTGCTATTATTGTTAATAATGTTATTGTTATTATTATTTATATTGCTTTCCTCGTATTACCTCTATTTATTGAAAAAAAAAAAAAAAATGGTTGGGTGGTTATTGAATTGTTGTTTTAGTTTATTAAGTTTGCTTATTGATTTAGATTATTGTTGGTTGACGTGCTTGCAACATGTTATTGTTTTGTTCTTTACTGATACCTTTGTATTGTTTTTCTATAATTTGTATTGCCATCTTAATATTCTTATCTGTAAAAATGGTGTATTACCGTTGATAAATAAATAAATACGTGATACAGATAAGTAAATTGATCATCTCGCTCACCCAGACCCCACGGACAGCAGCGGGCCGCGGTTCAGCGACTAACGAAAGCCCGGTTGCGAATGAGCACAACACACTAAATTTGCACATCGCCCCTGAGAGCCTATGGAGGGATAATTGCAGTAAAGCAAAAAAAAAAAAAAAAAAATGCACCATACTTTACTTTACCTTTACAAACAATACACGTTAAAAAATTAAAATTACAGGTACCACCAAACCTGGTACACGCTTTTGAATTACATTTTTCAATGATTCGATGTAGATACTCATTATATTGGTAATTTACCGGTTGTTGGACGTTTACCTAAATTTCGAAGGTGTTAGGACAACTTTTAAACTTTGTACAGTTATAGGTAACGTTACGTAATCCTTGTCTTTATAGGTTTCTGGACAGCTCGGTTTAATATAAGAACTAATGACGCCATGTCAGGCTGTGATAGAATTTATATAAAACTCTCTAACTAGTTGCTTCTTTTTGACCATTGTTTGTTTGTTTGTTTGTTTGTCCCTTGCTATGACATTAAAAACTTTACTGATCTTTCTGTACTGTAAGTGAATTCAAATGTGTGTATTGCATTTTTTTAATTATGGGTGTTTCTAGAGTGTTTCAAACCTACCCAAATATTTGTTAAGGTTACATGCACCACTTCAAAACAGAGAATTTTGAATAATAACATTTAAAGGTTGATACGGACAGTATTACGTCACAATATTGCATTTAAATCTAATATTTTCAATGTCTTTCAACGTAATATATTTTTCCCTCTAGTCATAAATCAAAATTTTTAAAACTCGTATTAACGGGCTCATTTTCTTAGCCCGTAGGTTGTTTATTTTTTTTTATTTTAATCAAGTAAGTACATCAAGAGTAGTATAAACTCTTCTCCCCCTGACTTGAAATAAACATTAAATCACAAAAAGTACTTGCTCCGCTATATATATTACTTTTTATGTTCCCTAATATTCATATAAAAAAAATACAAACTGGGCGGTTGCCTAATGGATTGTTTTTAACAAGGATTACGGTGGAAGATTACATGGTTGACTAATGGAAACGAATAAATGAACAACATGAATAATTTATTCATGAGATCCAATTACAACTAATTCACTGTGTTGTAAAGATCTGACCACATATCTAACGTAGCTCTTAGGCATCACACGTTGTTTCGGTCTGAGGGAATATTGTTTGAACTTTTTGAGTAAGTACATTTTACAAAGTACACAGTATATAGTATTTACACAGTATATGTGAACGTAATAAAACGATGTTTAAATATTTAAAGCAAATTTTTAATATTAATCTAATAATTTTACATATATTTATATATATATATATATATATATATATTTCAATATAATATTTCAAATTTTAAATTATTATCATTCCTATTATCCCTTTAACATTACGTTTTGTGTGTAAAAATTACTTGTCCCTTTATTAATATCGTGATATCTAAACAATAATTTAATATTTGATAGTTAGTTCTGTATCCTTCAATCAATTGTAATTATCCTCAATTATTAATATTCAATTAAAAATATAAACAAAAACAGACAACAGTGAAGAAAGTTTTATAAGAGAAAAACTTAGTACTAAATCATTATAGACCACATTTTTGTAAAAGTTTCACTTAAAACAAGAGTTCCATCGCCAAGAGTTAACGGATAGGAATATAAACGGCAATTAAAACAAGAAAAACCACATTGATCTAAATGTGCATAAATTTCATAATTACACCAAAAATATAATATATAATACAGAATACAGTAAATACCTTTTAGGGCTACTACAAACACAATCAGGAGCCCCTGCAAGGGGGTATACAATTTGTTCTCTCTCTCATATAAAGATGAAATAATACGAATCCAAAATATATTTTATAACGGTATTTACTCGTATTTATTTGATGACATTCACTAAGCACAATAACTCCAATTTATGTTTAAAATGGTTACAAATTATATTTTAAATAGTTATAAACCTATAATTGAAGACAGTAATCAAATTATTTAGAGTATTATAAAAAGAAATAATTTTACTAAAATGATAATGTGTTCCCAACAAATTCATCTACCTAGGTTTGAAAAAGACTAGCTCGACTTAATGCTAAGGTAGTCAAATAGTATATCAAATATTTAATGTAATCGATAGTATCATTCTTTTATCAATTGTTACTAAATATTTTCGTTTAGTCAGAATGTCTACTTCCCTCAATATATGAATGTTATGTTTAAATTATATATATATATATATATATATATATTTAAAAGGAATTATACTATCGATATATATATCGATAGTATCATTCTTTTATCAATTGTTACTAAATATTTACGTTTAGTCATAATGACTACTTCCCTCAATATATGAATATTTTATATATATATATATATATATATATATATATATATATTATGCACAAAGAACTTAAAACTTACTTGTACGGTAGTGAAAACGATTTGAAGAACATCAAGTCTACCCATGGGGATTTGTCAAATAGGAATCTCCTCGGTGTACCTAATAAAATAAACTAAATATAATTAACTTTTAAACACGAAGGTACGATTGTTGCTGGAGCTAAACTCAAAATTGATTCCAAATAAATCATACCCACCCTTGCTATAATATGTGCAGAAGAATAGATTTTTCTAACGCGCTTAGATATCGTGTCTGGTATACAGTACACTTAATTGGGTAACTAACGGGACAATGAGACTACTACTTTTTTTTGATTACACTATACTTTGTAATATATGTGACTGTAATGTCTAAAAAATACAAATAGTTCGGTCCGAGTTTCTTCATCGCCGACACATTTTGGACCTCTTCAGACTAACGTGACAGCAGATTCCAGGTGTCAAGTCTGTAACAACGTCAGATCCAAGACTTTACATTTATAATAAAAGTGAATTGGAGATAATCTCAAAATTCACACTGAATCAATGCTTCCCACCTTAGTTACTTGATGTAAAGACTATTGTTAAGATTTACAGAACAATAACTTAAGTTTCTATATTCATAATACCGTTGATTATACAATATTTATTTGTGAAAATAAAATTCGTTTATGTATGGCACGCATAAATAATATTTGTATTGGTTTCATTAACTCACAAAAAATCTTGAATTAAATTTTTTGATTATGTTATACATTTTTAATATTTAGGTAAATTTGCAATCGAACAAGGTTGAATATTTTATATATATATATATATATATATATATATATATATATATATATATATATATATATATATAAACAGATTTGTACATGTCAAGATTTACAAGGTACACTAAACATTTAACTACAAGTTAGTATTGTGAATTACGATATACCAACCAATAAATGAAGTTTAAGTATTCGAATGTAATGAGCGTAGAAAGAATAAGTTTCATAACTTCTCTCTATATCTGGAACGAGATTGTTTAATAACATGCCTAAGTAAGGACTGACACTAAGTTGTCAAATTTACAAGGATACAAAATGA
Organism: Homalodisca vitripennis; assembly: GCF_021130785.1. NCBI lineage: Eukaryota > Metazoa > Arthropoda > Insecta > Hemiptera > Cicadellidae > Homalodisca > Homalodisca vitripennis. The sequence continues at coordinate 140,825,542 of NC_060208.1, forward strand.
TATTACTGAGGAATATATTGTACTTCTATGAGGAGTGGGAAAATACTATCTGCAGTACGTTATTAGCACGCAGAGCAGGATTTTACAATTAATAATTACTTACAACGTGTTTTACTTCGGAAATACTCAGTAATGCTATTAAAATTTAACACTCGCCATCTCAGGCTTTTGAAGAGTATAATTACAAAATAGTCAATTACTAAGTAGCTTAACTCTTGCCAGTAGAATTCATCATTTATTCAATTCACTTCCTTCCTGTTACTTCTAAATTTATAGAAATGATGATTACAACCTGAAATAATTTAAAACTATTAAAATTTTTATAGTATCTATCATCATTTACAGCGTTCGAAACGATGCAATCGAAAAAGCCCACTAGAAGAAAAAACATCAATCATTACTGAGTTTGCCTCACAGCCTAACTATTGTTCAAGTTTTATTTCAAACAATTATTAGTTATTTTTTAATTGTTGTATAAGTGAATAATTAGGATTTTGTGGTTTATGGTATGTCATTTTGTGACAAATATTTGTATAATCTCAATAGTTGAAACATCTGAATTAAAAAAGCCCATACTTACACGGACGATGTTCAATAGTGTAGTAGAAACATCCAAGTCTCATTTCGAGAAAGTTTCTTGTAAAATACGATCCAGTTGCTGCAAGGATTCAAAACTAGTTTACCAAAGACCCTCCAAACTCTACCATGCTTGCAGCTAAGAATAAACTTGTTTGAACTTGAAATCAGTAGGAAGAACAAGCGCATAACTAGGTTTGTCTTGTTTCAGAAGCCGGTGTAATGTATAGAACTGAACAAAAGGTTTTATAACAGTAAAGTACAGAAAATTTTAAAATTTTCATCAAAAATAGAAGTATTTTTTTAATGTATAAGTGATATACTTATAACAATTAAAAAATAATAAACTATGAATATAATATTTCATTTTGGAGACAAAATTTCGTTTAAGACTATATTTATATTCTATTGTATACCAAAGTATTTGCTTTGTAAAATATTTCAAGGTTTTTCATATTGTTTACCTAAAAAATTAGTATTTATTCACCTAATAAAGTTTATAAGCATAATTCATTTTTTAAACAATCCATATAATACGCAAGATAAAATAAAATCCTCTAGTTATAAAGAACACAGCGATACCGAAATGATTTTCATGACTGAAAAACAATATTTATTAACTATGTTATATAGTTTTGTAGTACAGGTTTGAATCTCATTTTCTCATACCAAATAAATCACAAGGAATTAAATATATTTTATCCATATAAAAATAATGATTTAAATCAAGACATCCGGTCACTTCTTTTGGTAGAAATTAAACACGGACAGGAAGTGTTTGAAAAAACTAAAAGAAATTCGCTATACGAACATAAGTGTAATTTAATTTGGACATATACAGGTTATCTCCTTTATAGTAAAATGCTGTAATTTAGTATGGTGGATCTGTTTTATACTATATATTAGTGCTGAATAAATAATAAAAAAAACAATCCTTGCATAAAAGTTTGCATCAGTTAGTATTGTATAATAAGGACTGTGCAAGAGAAACAATTTATCACTGATACGTCTACTACTATAATATTTTGATATAAATATTATTTAATATGGTTTTGTGAAGTCATAATATATCGTAGCCTATTAAAATATTAATATATAGGTGTATGGTTTTAACTATATTTACTGTGCTTATACTTTGTTGTTCGCTATTTTACAGTCAGTATATTTCATTCACGTACAAACAATTAATTTAAGAATTTAATAATTACGGAACGTAAGCCTGCTAATTAGATGGAAACTATCAACTAGGCTCAGGTAACTAAAATATACCTCCGGCTATTTCTCAAGTTGCCTTAACTTAGGATTGACTGACACGACCTGATGAAATCAGAGCCTACTACTGTATAAATTTTACTTCCTATACCATCATAAGAACTTGCATGTCGATACACTTATGGAGTTATTACACCAAGTAAGCTCCAACATACAAATAAATGTTTAATAATTGTATTTAAATTACTTTTATTTTAATTAAGTACAACAAGGTCGTAAATCCTCGAGCTTATTGTTCAAATGAGTTGTCTGTTATTATATATCAATAACGAAAATTTTCTTAAATAATACTACTGACATTAAGTACAAGCTTGAACTTTAGCTAAACTCGATACCATAATACCATAAATTGGATGTTATTATTAAAGAACCAACTTGGTGAGTCGAATACTTTATAAAAACATATTATACTCAGACAACTGCTTAGTCACAACATTTCAGATGGTTGAGATGTAGCTAAGGCTTTCATTTTCAGTATTAAGAGTGGATTATAAACCGCACTGATGTGCCAGGTTTTGCATCCCTGAGGTTTGATTCCGACATAGTTATTTACGACAGTTCCTGCATTAGTTTACCTTCCCATTACAAGCGTCTAATTCCTCTAATTATAATTGATATTCAATTGTTTATTTAGTCATATTTGCCTTTATGACTGTACTATATAGCCAAATTGTGTATTTATGTCATACCATATTAAGTTTCATGTAAACTATTGTACTATTAGAAGTAAATATTTGTAATTTCTTAAAATTAGTCAGTTTTCCTAAATGTAAATAAAAAAAACTGTAACAATTAGCTTTTAGCCACTAGGAAATTATATTGCAGGAAATATTGCACTAGGTTAGAATGTTGGTTTTTAATTTTTGTACTCTGTTAAAATTTACATAAATCATTAAAAACAGTGCTCCCATTACGAAATATTTATTATTTACATATATATTTTAACAAAGATATCATTTAAATATTTCCCGTGATTAAATTTCTAATTTAAACCAATTAGTTTTAGGTTCTGCACTGGAGTATTTGAAATGGTACTACATCCAACCCACGTTACATTCTAAATCTGGTGCTTAGCCGTACGGTTATCAAATCTCTCATATTTGTATGACTTTGGCTGACTAGCATTAACATATCTAACATAAGCATTGCAGACTATTTCGGATGATCAACCAGAAATCACCAGATGGCGCTCCCTATTCTGCATTACTGTAACACATTTATAACAGACTGTCATTTATCCTAGTTCAGACTTGTAACACTCATAAATAGTATAGCTAAGATAATCTCCACCCAAACCCAACTAAATATGACAAGAATATAGTATTAATCTGTATTACATAAATGGTTTACTCAGCTTTATCTAAGCATATGGTTTAGAATTGAAAATTTTCAATTGATTTAAAACGTGTTTACAATATTATTTGTTAAATGTTATAATATGGTTGAGATTGACATTAGTAAAATAATTTAAAAAAACTTAGTAGTCTACAAAGTTGAAATTATATATAAACGTTTTTAAAATACTTCGGACATAATAATTTATAAAATTAGAGCGTGTGCACTAATACAAATATTTTCTTCCTTAGGAAAAGATAAGTCCATATGTCATTATTCCTAAACTCTACAAGGTAGGAAACCTTTTTATAAATAATTTTTCATATAAACAATAAAACATAAGTATAATGTTCATTGATTTACAATTATTTCCGTTTATATTTTTTGGAAAAATTATATTGTTCTACTTTTTGTGTGTGTTTGTTTGCTGTCCCAAATGTTTATAAAGACCATTGCACGGACATTTTGTGACTTGGGTAAAAGGTACTGTAGAATTCAAAATAATTGTTCATATAATTTGGAAAATATTTTATAGTCAGGAACCACCTTAAAACAATTTGAGACTATTTATTATTTTTTTATTATTTTATTATTTTTTTTATTATCTATTTATTCTGTTTATAGAGACAAAACACTGCTTTTTATTAGTATAACATTTTAGCATATATATAACTAAATTTAAACATCAATTTTTACGTTATCTGGTTCTACACTGTCCAAATTATTTCACGCTTTTCAATCAGAGGAGGAAATAAATTCCTACCAAACCGCAAAAGTCATATAACTATTCTTATTGTATTTGAAATAATAATAAAATGGAGGTAAAGTATTATTTTGTTCGAATCATTAACCAAAATATGATATTTAAATTATGATAATAATATACCACTACTTCATACCCATAACTGTTATTTATATTGTATAAAAAGTAAATTGTAAATGAATATAAGACATTTTGTGATACCAATAATAACAGTTCTTTGACTCAACAATAATTATAAGGTTCTATAATAGCTGCGTTAGTCAAATTATACGTTTATAAAGTTAGTAATAAAGTAACAACTTCCGACCATTATAGTCTACTAAGCTGCTTTCCGGTACTGCAGTAGCACTCTCTGCATTGTTGCCGCAATTAAAAAAGCACATGCATTGGGCTTACATTGGTCTGAAGGTTTTACTTAGGTAAAAAAGCATCTACCTCCTATCATTGTAATTGACTATGTCTAAGGACATTCCAGTACCGTTTGCATTCATGCCCTGATAAGTGTTTTAGCTTAAAAAGCGTTTACTTTTGACTATATTATATACAACGTTCTAAGTTATTTCTGACGCCTAGGTAGCGTTTGCCTTGTCGTCCCAATAAAATATATACATATATAGGTACTTTTTTCTATGTCTTCTTCGTCCAAACATACAACACACTAACTTGGTCGTTGTAGTTATATTCTGAACATAGTATTACCGTATCGGTAACCTGTCCAGTGCAGAGTACATTTATGTGGTAAATTCCACGCTTTTGATAACCGGGTGGTTAATAAAGTATAGTATCCTTGGATAGATCCTATTTAAGCCTCTCACGGTATTTGATCGTCCTGAAAACTTTTAGAAAAATCGGTTGAGAGCGTGATCCACAAGTATTTTTTTAAATAATTTAATCGTTTTAGGCCGTTAAAAAACAAGTTACGATTTCTCTAGGAGTTCGAACCCTTTTCAAATTACTATAGGTGATTGGTATTTATAAGAATACTTACGAATTTGTATCACGGAGTGATCAATTTCCTCTATAGGACAACGAAAATATTAAAATAAAAATATAATTATTTTATGCGGTTCTAAACCTGTTTTAGCCGATTTAGATGATTGAACCGCATTATAAAAAGATTTTTCTGCTGAGAGCATGAGGTTCATACATGTCAACTCTCATCGTTGTACGACACTGGGAAGTTGAATTATAAAATATAGTACTCCCAGGTATTGCAGCCACATTTCAATGCCTAAGGATGTTTGATCTTCATAAAAATGCTTCAGCTTTTTATATACATTTTTATGCTAAATTTAAACTTACTGTAAGACCGGGAAGTTGGGCAATTTGTAATGAGTGCTTATAGGATTTTCCTTTTAAGTAGACAGAGATTATTTGTTATGGATTGATTATAAATAAACAACACTACTATTTAACTGTGTTGATTGAGATATCGGGTTAAAATTGACATTAGTAAAATATTTTAACAAAAACGTTAGTAGAACTATAAAGTTGAAATTATATATAAACGTTTTTAAAATAAGAGATAGAGATTGAGATACTAGATACATAAATTGAAAACGTTTAAATGGTGAAAATTAGCTGTATTTATTAGAAAAGTATTGCAAAATTTATTCATAAGTTGTTTTATATCAAAATGTTAAAAAATGATAACTTACAACATCCTAATACTTTAGCCTATATGAAGTTATGTTTAATATGGGATCCGTATTTAATCTGCGGAAATCTACATCATGAGATAAGAACGGATTGAAAAGGTGTTTTCGTAAAACGAAGAAAACAAAGCCACGCAATAAAGCGTGGCGAGTGGGCTCCGGGCCACAAATTTATGGTTGCTTTTAGTTTAGGGAGTGCCCTGAAGGCCAGTGTGTTTCAATTAGATTCTACCCTACTGTAAGAACGTAGTATTTTAATTTCATGTTTTTATATTCCACTAAAGCTTTAAATGTGAATTATTTTAAAAGGTTTCCTTCATTGTAGTTGTGCCTTTCTGTGTAATGATATAATGTTAGTCTGAAAAACAAATTCTTCAGATGTTCTGGACCTTCACGTGGTTGAAGCAAGAGCTTCCCTTATACGTTACATACGTATGTTGACTACTTTAAAATTAGGTCTCACAGAGTTATTGTTATAAAATATTGTGACCAATATGACATAAATATAAAATCTATTTGGTTAGTTAATTTATTTATTTCTCTACAGCTGCTAATCAACACATTTTTTTACATCCTATATTCTTTATATAATTCCAGAATAAGTCTTTTAAATTAACTTAGGCACACATGCAAACACATATTTGTGAAGATCTCAATTTAGTATAAGAAATTAATAAAAAAATATTTGAGTAGGCCATTTCCAAAACCTGTTATTTAGAATTTTTGTAATTTTACAGTATTCATTAAAAACTTATAAAAACATTACTAATTAACATATCTTTTTGATTTTTTTCACCAAACAATTTTAGAAAAATGTCCCTTTTTTTATTTAAAAAGTCTGTATAATCACAAAACTTTTGTTTTTTAGTAATTAAATATTGAGTTTTGGATATAGCTGGTTTTGGAAATGATAATGAATATAACTGTTTTTGGAACTGTACAAGAAGCCATTTTGGTTTTTGGTACATTTCCAAAACCAGTTAAAAATGATTTTTAATTTCCAAAAACAGTTAAAAAGGGTTTGAATAAATAAATTACCTGTGACAAATTTTTTATTTTATTCATATTTATTAATAAGTACAAAAGACTTGATGATTTTATTTTAATAGTGCCCTTTCATGGTTGTGAAGACCTAACGACAATATAAAAATAAAAAGTAATTAAAAAAGAACTTTAACCAACAACATCATGAAAATGTCACTTTACTGTCCACAACATCAATGTAAAAAGATTTCTATGCAACCACTTCATCTTCAGCCTCCATTAAAATCGAAGTCAATATCTTCAAGCTCAATAGGTGTACCGGTATTTAAGTTGGCTTGCTGAACAAATATATTTGAATACTATTGCAAAAGTTCGTTTTTGGCTCCATTCTTTCTTCTCCAAAATGAAGTTCTAGAAGTCGTTTCACACATCATCAAGTTTGGCGGATTTTACAGGAATTCCTTTGCTCACACCTTTTCTGATCGTATATTCTTCAAAGTTTTTCCTCTTCTGCATAGAGATTTGCCTTTCCCACTTTCAACATTATAAAAAGGTTCTCCTCGAACCAAAACAGTTTGTCAACGTTTTGTTTCTTCTAAAAACAATCTTTTTTTACTTTTGGAATTGAAAATGCCTCACAATTTTCTCCAAGTTGAATAACTGTTGTAACTTTCCGGAACATTTCAAGATATTTATCAGGATTTTCAATAACACTATTACTTTTTGAACTATCGCTCAAGGATTCCGAAAACCCTGTCAGGTGTGATAAACGAATGAATGGCCAACGATGGGAAACAAGAGAACGACTTCTTTGACGTGTTGTGGAGTTGAGCATGAATATTATAGTGCTATTTTTTATTTTGGCCACCACAGCCGTCGGAAAAGAGATGGACAAATTTGATCCCATTCATATCTGTAGAACATAGTCTATGGTTCAGGGCAGAAAGCAATTTGAACTGATCCCTTAGCATATTCATTATCATACATTAGCAAAAGTGTTTTCCTTATTTAAATTGGCTTTTGAATATCCTTCAACAACTGTGAAATTGTACAAATACATCTGGCGTCGATAAATATGCTTCCTAATCTGGTATTTTAGGAAGAACTAAATTTTTTTGGCAGTCATAACTTAAGAATTAACACATTTTATTTCTTTTCTTGCAATGCTTTAAAAAATTATCAGCTCTTCTTTTGTGAGCAAGAAGTTGCAGCTTTATATTGTCTCGTTCTTCTTCTTTGTTGCGTTCTAAGTTCAGCTTATTCTCAAGACTAGTGCAAGTAGAGCATTTGTTGTCGTTTGAACATTTTTTCACAATATCAGTAAAGCCTACTATTTTGTAGATTATCTAAGACTGTATCCTCAGATTCCATTAGATAAAACTTAAAAAACAAACTAAATAACTGAGAACAATATAATTTTCAAACTTAAACCACAACAAACAACAAACGCTGTTATAGATCTTGATGTTGGCGGCAACATTAAAGCACAGCTGGTAGAAAAATAACGTTTAAATATTTTGTTTCTGCAGTATTGCCAACACTGGTAGTAAAATATTTCACAAGTAAAACTCAAATAATTATTTTATAAGAGTGCAAAAACTTCATTTTGAAATGCGCCTAATCATATGAGTGAACAAAATAGCTGGTTTTTGAAATGTTTTACTTTGACGCCATTTACATTTATTGATATATAACAGGCTTTGGAACAGTAAAGATGGATGAATAAATAACAGGTTTTGGTACTGAAGCTTGAGTGTAAATAACAGGTTTTGGAAATGAAATCAATTTTTAAATCCAATTTTCTTGCTGTTTTATAGCAGGTTTTGCAACTTGAAAATATTTCAAAACTGTAGCAAATTCACTAAAGTTACCATGGCAACCCATTATCTCAATTTTCGATTTTTTTGACGGAAAGCTGGTTTTTGGAAATGGACTACTCATTTATTACCCACAATTGTAAGGGGGAAACAGAAAACTCCCAATTACATCATTTATTAAAGAAACAAATTTCTGTGTCTCACTTCATAGATAAGCAATATGGCCAACTTAACAGTATAGATGCTCAGGGTATTATTTAAAATTTTAAAAATGTGCGCAATTGTCGTAGAAAGTCAACATTTCTGCAAATATATGAAAAAGGCTTTGTTTTTCTAATACAAATAAAATAGTGTACTGTATGTATTGGATTATTATTGATTTGGTCAAGTTTACATAATTATAATATGTGATGAAGGTAAATTTGAATTTAGTAAAAAGAATATTCTTCTTACCTAGGTAAGAGTACAGTGGAAAAAAATGTTAAATATATTATATGGTTAGATGATTATCTAGAATTTTCTTCGTATACCCGATTTAAAAAAAAGAATTATCATCCCATTAATAAATTTGTCAATACTATCTCTATTAATTTGCATACTATGAAATATTATCATTTACTACATCATGTATATATACAATGGTGTTAGGCATTTATAAAGTATAACGTATTCAAAATATCAACCTTACTTTACGAACAATACACCCACTTAAGTGATTATAATTGGAAAATGTTGTTAACGTTTAGAAGATCTATCTGAAATATATGGACAAGTCAGCTAACAAATTAATTAAGCCTAAAGGTAACTTTAAGGTATAGTGGATAATTGTGTCATTTTAAACATGTTGGAGAGTCCATGAAAGACGACCAGAAGACAAACACTTCTTAGAAAATTACAACAATCCACCCAAATTTCATCTCTTACTTTCCACATTCGAAATACAGATCTTAACTAACATATTTAATAGTTACATATTACGAGTATAGATATAGCCTTAATATTTAAACAAAGTTTTCATAACTTCCACTTTTCACGATTACGTTTTTACATCAGACTTTATGAATAAGAAGGAGGTAGGCTTACATATAATACATTATAAAGTATAACAGCTGAACTTTCATAGTTTAGCAACATACCTGTATGCACCAAAATAGAAACATATTTAAACCTAATAGAATAAAATAAGTTAATGTATGCAAATGACAGACTGTCTAACGTGTAGTGGCATTTGCTATAACGCCTCAATGAACTACTAGAAGTCGACACAAATTTTCCGTTTTAATTACATTAATAAGAAAATAAGATCCTATTTCTGATTTTATATTTGTGTACATAAATTATAAAGAAACTATTTGAAATTTATTATATATATATATATATATATATATATATATATATATGTACATAGACACAACAACAAGTTATTACTTTCAATACATAAATCACGGTATAGTGGATCAAAACATTTATTAAATTTGTGCATCTAACTAAACTTCTTCAAATAAATATTAATTCTATAAATATAAAAAAAATATGACAGGAAAAGAAAGTTAGGGATCAATCAAGAAAAGCAAATGGTCTTCTTGCTACAATAGATTCTTTTCAGTACTTTCTACTGCAAATTAGAAAGGTGTAGTTACAAAAACTCTTTTGCAGTATTTCTGCAGGTGGTTTCGGTAATAAAATCCTAGCTCTTGAATCCTTACAAAATGTATAGTTTTTATTTTAACCTATAAATAACTTATTCTTATTACGAGTTTCTATCTACAAGCCGTATATTATGCACGAGTACAATTTAATATGTAAATGGAAGAACTATTTAATTATATAACATATGAAACATCATCAATGAAATATTTGTAGTTTTTAATTACACTATGATTATGAAAAAAAATAGCAAATTATACATTTAAGTGTCTTTAATCTCGTAAGATATTAAGTAAATTTATCTCTTCTACAAAATTATGTATATGTAAACAATATATTCATATCAGGAACATAATTAAAATTTAACGATTATGGCAAAAATGTCATCTCAAGTTTTTATCCCAGAGCAATGTTATAAGAACGTAACATTAGTAGCACCTTTCTTCTAATCCTGACCAATGATGTCATAACTCATAAAGGACAAAGCCACCCTTCCATCCATTGTACGTGCCCCGTCTGTTTTAGCCACCCTTTTCTTCTCCCTATTTTACTTTGGAAACTGATGGGAATATATTCTCGTGTGGGAAAGAAAAGAATGCTTTTAATATATGTATGTTATATTTCATAATATTACAATGTGCAATTTTTATTATGTTTAATCAAATGGCAGAGATTTTAAAACCATAAATTAATATACACGTAAACTCTTGTCATGTGTCTATAACAATACAAACATTACAAAAACTACAAATACAAAATCATGATAGGTTGTATTAAAAGATTTAAATTAGTAAAAATATATTTAATAAACTAAACAAACTAGTAAAAACGGGTTATTTGAAATACAGTTATTCTTTAGGAATATGAGTTGTTATATTTAACAAACATATATATATATATATATATATATATATATATATATATATATATATATATATATATATATAAAATATGACTTTTTATAAGTTAAAAACCTACTCAGCTAGTTGTAAACATCCCCCTTTTAAAATCACTACAAATCTCTTCATAATAAAAGTTAATAGGGATTTGAGACTTTTAAGACACCCGGTTTATAACTTTATGATAAAACATTCATAACTAAACAACTCAGGTTTAGGTATGTTACTGAAATTAAATACTTAATTCCTGGATAAGTGAGGTGATCCCAGGACCACAAAGATTAATTACTGAGAGATTTGTTACAAAATATTAATGTTGCATTTTTTATTATAATGATTAAAAGGTAAGATTACGTCACACAATGTATGCCTTAATACACTTCATGCAAAAATTTAATTCTGGAGCTCATTTTACTACTAGCTCATAATGTCCTGGAAACATATAGGCATGTATAATACTATAGGGGAAAGAAGATTTTATTTCTCGGGCATAAAAAGCTATTGTCTCAGACGAATTAGTTTTTAATGCCAACCAACCTAATTCAATGCTTTGAAATGCATCTTCATGTAACTCATATTTGCATATTTATATATAAACTTTCATGGAGTTTCTAACGTTTATAGATGATACATTTCTCTTGTCACCCAATATACTCGTTTCTTTTTATTGCCTTAATCTTTGTATTAGTTAAAAAAAATCTACGACTACGCTATTGTTTACTTTCTGCTACAAAGCAATTCACAAAAACGCATGTCGTATGAGTTTAGGATGTGTCATATATTTAAATCTTACATGCTTATATTTAGTTTTTTGTAGCAAATTTATTTATGCTGCTAATGTTTTAATCATTGTTACCCATAAGAAATTTTCACTAAGAATCAACTAAAGCATACATAAGTATAACTACATAAGACACGTAAATTTACTGAAATCCGTGTACCTACATAAATAGGTATAAACCAAATTTCAAGCAATTAGGTCACGTTGTTTTCGTTTTCGAGATATCGTTCATAAACATACACGAAAAAAAATAAAATGATTATTCGAGTGATAAATATTGTATTGTTTTTTAATATAAATACTATTGTATTTAACAATTTCTAACAGTTAGCAAAATAGATTTAAATTTATACAAGTTATAAAATACTGGCATTTACCTTCCGTTCGCAATCAAATTTGTAGATTATGCAACTGAATGATAACTTCTAGTTTGAGTAAATTACATTTCCGACGGCAATTATGAGTTTGCATTCTTGTCCCGAAAAACTGTTTTTTAAAGGGTATATTTATCGTCATTGTAATATACTATGGTATTTTTTGGTACCACAAATATTTCATTTCACTATGTGATTTGTAGTGAATGTGAGACTTTAACGGTCTCTTTTAGAAAATTTCAACATTATACTTTAAATGAGGGCGGAGTCCTAAATTAAATACTGAGGGCCATAACCATTTAACCCAAAACTCGCCATGAAGGTATTCATAAAAGATTCTAGACAATATAAGATGATGATTATTAAGGAAAATTCTAAATAATTTCTAAATTGTAAGCCTTGTATTGGATGTGTCTACACATAGATCATAAGTTTATTCTATTAATGCATAATAATATAAAATTCCTTATAAAAATTGAATATAGCATGGTTTAATCTTTTTTGCATAATTAAATATATGTTTATTCCTCAATTCTACAACGATCGCGTGTTATAATATCTGCTCAAAAAGGAATAATGCAAAAAAAAACCACTTCGGTCGAAAATTATCTCTCTTTGATTAATTCAATAGTGGAAATCATGAAATTTTGGAGAAGGTATTTCTGATATTGACAGAGTTATTGACGACTATCAAACCCCTGTGCATAGCTATGACCATGTTTAGAGACTTTTATTTTAAGTATATTTTGAATGCTTAAGATATACTTAAGTAAGCAACAGTCTATATTTTTACGCTAAACACCTGTTTCTAGCATTATTATCATAACAATAAAATATTCTTTCCTAATAAGGTTCTTCCCTTGATCATTTTATAATCACTGTCAATAGCAGGCTCCTAGGGGGTTTTACCTCTGCAGATGATAACACATGCAATGTCCCCTAAACTATTTTTAATCCCTAGAATTAAGCTTTTATTCTAAACAAATTTTCAAGCATTATTAGAAGTACTCTGTAAGGGATTTCAGGTTTTGCGAACGAGGTCCAAATGGGTGCAGTAATGTACAGGTGGATGGTTCGCTGGAAGTGTTAGGAGAACTTATAAAACACCTTATGTGAGATTTCAGATATTCTGCTATCAGACTGATGAATTCTTAACAGGATTGGCCTGACTAAGAACTTAAATCATGACTGTTATATAATGAAAATTCTAAAATTTATGATGGAGAATCTTTTGGGGAGATAAATTTGACAAGTAATTATCACATTTTTTAACTAATCAACAATACGAATAATTTTCATTTAACCCAAATGAAAGTAGTATGGTACATTTTGTTATATATAACAACTATACCAATGCTAAACTGTCATTTATCATTAAAAAAAACTAGGCTTTCTATTTATATTCAAATAAAGTCTCATGTTCCAACACAACACAAGCGCACAGATCAAAAATCCAAATGTAGGTAAAAATCCAAGATCGAATTAATCGAGGGATAACTTAGTAATATTTACACATATAGTTACAGAAAACCGAAATATATTTACCGGAGAATACAGATCCCATCTGTATGTTAAAAAAAATTATCGATCTCAAATATTTCTTTAGGTACGATTAGCCTTAAGTCTCAGTTATTTCATCTTCACAAAAACAATTCGGTTGTCGTCATGAAGCATGTATACTAATTCTGAGGTACTTACAACATGGTATGGTAGTCTGAAATATATGTTCGTCTACATATTTTATTGGTAATTTAAACAATAATTGTTTATAAAATACTACCGATTTTATAAATATTTTTTTTTACAGATGTGATTTATTATGGTTGCAAATTAAATTAAATATATTGATATGTTTCTTAGTTGAGGTTTTGGACTATAAATATGTATCTCCAATAGCCGCTCTTGAAAGTTATCTGTATATTCTATACACAGTTACTATTAATCGGAGGTTTTAAAGTATACGTATCATGTTTAATATTAGAAATTTCCAGTGAAAGGGAGATACTAAACCGTGGCAATAAAACAAATTTTCTTGGAATTCCTGAAGGCAGAGAGAGAAACTAAACGAAGAAATGGAAGTATTTACCCCGCATTTTAAAAACATTTGGAGGTAAAATATTATGCTGTCCGGAAGCAGACTCCATTTCCATCTCGAAGACATCCACATAATGTAACTTGCATAAGCTTGTAAAATCCAGGCTTGATGAAACATGTATGAACCACTTTCCCCTTAATCTTACTTTACCATAATTCATGGCATGTAAAATGTGCTGAATAATACCTGCAATTATCAATTAGGACCAATGTGAAGATTGGTTGTCGATTGTTGCTGTATTTTATATATTTGTAAAATATATTTAGTTTCTTTATAAAATCTAAAACAGTCTACGAGTAACTTACGAGAAATTGAACTAACCATATTTGTTGAAAGGTTGAGAAAGAACGCGGTAACAATAATTTTTTGATTTCGTTTTGGTTAACAGCTAAACTTCATCCTGCATTAAGTAATTTTAAGGAATTAACATAAAGAGATTGTAATGTTGCATAACTAATCCTGTAACAAAAATATAAATATGTAATAACATGTCATTTAGAGAACAAGTTAAAATAGAATAACTTTACTTCATTATGATATTTTTAAATATTAAGAAAATGTAAAATTATATAAAATAATATTGTTGGTTCTGTTTACTATTTACATTATGTCTCTGTAATACTTAAAGTACCAATCATGTAAAAGCTGTATACATTTATTTAACAGCCTTTGAGTTTCTTAAAGTAATAGTTATGCTTTATTTTTATAATATTATGACACATTATTATTGAAGAATTATTACTTTAAGAATTCTTAATGAATAAATCATTAGCTTGTTACAAATCACAGGAAATTATTCCAAATGAGTCAAATATAATTTTATATAGATATTAAAACACGCGGTGAGAAATTCAGTATGTTTTGCTTCATGAAAGTAAACGAGAGGTTTCAATTTTAAAACATAACAACCGCGCTGGAGCCAGAGGGTTACAATAGAATGGAATGAGAACATGTAAAGAAACTCATTTGACTTTCTTCTCTCAATGATGATGTATAATTCCTTTTAACCTGGCTCTATAACTTTGTGACTTCATGAATCAGTACTTATGTCTAAGTGAACGACCTATCTACCAGCCATGTGGTTATATAAAATCACTTACTATCATGTATTTCCTCTATATTATGAATACATTTCTACTCCTAAACGTAATACTTTCCGTCTTATGTTTAACCAAAAAGGTTCCTTTAAGAAATAGTTTAACAAAAATCTGTTACGTTTGTGTATCTCCTAAAATTGTTTCATCTAAAAGTTTCAACAAGAAACACTAAAGTAGTAATTATATTAGCACTATAGAATGTAGTAGTAACAGGTAATATATAGCGTTTTTCCAGCACAATATATATATATATATATATATATATATATATATATATATATATATATATATATATATATATATATTATTTTTTATGCGTGTTTAGAGTTTCAGACCCCCCGCAAATAGGTTTTGCAAGAGCCCTTAGCGTTTTTAATAATTCGTAACTCTTATCTTGCAACAACTTATTTTAATCTCTTTAAAGTACAAACCAACGGTGTGCTTAAAATATTTCCAGATGATCTTGTACAAACGGCCGCCTAAAATGTGTAAAAATACAGTTATAAACAGCAGGTTGTCAGGTTGTTTAGAGTTTATGAAACAGATATTTTTACTTTATAATATGAACTACAGTAATACCAAGGATGTAAAAGCGTCTTTTCGTATGATCATCTACATGTCAGTCCGAGGACATTTATAGACTGATATGGGTTATAGACTTGAAATTTTGCATTCATGCTCAGCAAAGCCTGCTACGCGATAAATGGTGTGGAGAACTAAATTTTATACGATTTAGTTTGACGATTGTTTCCTGTAAATTGAATGTGTTCTTCTATTTTTATATAACCTTTTATTTGTGAATAATAAATGTTTAAAATCAAACACGTTCTCTAAATATATTTGTATTCTTTAGAATAAAAAATTTAATTTAGTTCAATCATAACTATGAATAAAATTAATTAAAATATAGCCAAATAATATTTTCGTTTAAACCCGTTTTGGAACCATGGTTTGCTGAGTAGGTAAAGTTTTGATAATATTTTCATCTTGCAGTAACCAGGACTCCCCGGGAGCATATTTGCATATCAAAGGCTGTAACCGCTCGACATTACAAGTCACAGCCCATGAATTTTAGACGGTTGTAGTGCTTAATGAATAAGGACTAAAAAACTTTAATGCCGAAGATTTTAAGGATGAATATATACTATATATAGTACAGGCCTGCTAATTTACTATTATAAGTCGAGGTTAAATAAAATATTGTTTTAATACATTTTCACTGTATTTTCCTCTGTGTTTTTATTCTGACGTCTAAAATTATCTTTATATCAACACGTATGATAATTTTAATTATTATATCACTACCAATCTTTATTTATTTATGTTTTTATTATGAAGCTTACTGCATTTGCATATAGACTATATATTACCTGTTACTACTACATTCAATTTATATATTACAAAAACACTGTCAATTCAATAATAGGCAATGAATAATAATCTGCTAATATCAAAAGAAATTGTAATTATATCCTTACTACTTTAATGTCTGTATGTGCGAGAATTCCCAAGCAGTTCTTACTAAATTTTGTGAGCTAATACATTAAATCTCATTTTATATCTATACTTTTAAATAAATATACAACGTTATTAAAATAAGGTGCGGTGTTGTGCTTGATGAAATTTTTAGCAAAAGCTCAATGGCTCTAATTGAAAATGTTCTAAAGGAACAATAATATTACAGTTATGTATTATACGGATACGTTAAATAAATCCCTTTTACAAAATATTTACGATATTTCCAGGAAAACTTGTCAAGTCAATAGATGTCATAAAAAAACGTTTGAATAAGTTACAGCACGTGTAAGCAGTTGCAAATTTGCAAATGGTCTTTACGAGTGACTTGTATTTAATATCTAAAGTTACATGAGCTATAGAAATAAAAAAAAAACATGATGCCACTATTAAAAAAACCTTACCTAATGTTAAATTTGTCATATTTCGGTACCATTTTCTTACAAACTACTACAGTAAGGTAAACCAAATTTCATAACTTTTTGTTATGATTCTTCAACTGACTATTAAACCTAAAATTAAATTTATATGTGATCAGGATTTCTTACAACAATATTATAATATAATATTATAATAATATATATATTATATATTGTGTAAAAAGATAACACTAAAAGACTTTTAAGATTTTAAATATTTATTTGTTTGTTTATTATTATGCAGTAACGTTAGGTTTAACATATAAAGGAGGTTCAAAGGAACGTTTTCAAGGCAATACATTGAGAAATGTTGGAAAAAAGTGTACCTGAAGTTGAGAATTTGTAGTTTTCGGGAAACGAAGCTGAAAAAAAACATTGTCTTTTTTCACACAACAGCATCAATCCCAGGTCCATACAGCTCCTATGTTTCTTCCATGTCTTCCAGCTTTCTCGTTTTAAGTCTTGCTGCTAATCTGGCCGCCTTGCTCACTTCCTCAGCTTTTTTATCGGCTTTTATTTTCCGCAGTTGGTCAAGTGCCTTTAGCCCAAGTGCACAATTTGCACCAGCCTGACCAAAGAGTTCTTGCTAAACCTTTACCCTACCTAAATAAACTGAGTTTTAAGTTATATCAGAATCCCAAACTCCTATTTAGAGTGTTTCAAGCCCAACGAAACGCGTTTTGGGACCCGGGACCATACAATATTATTGAACGACTCGTTCGGATTTTGAGTCTTTCGGTGTAGGCATTTGCCCAGTAGAGTTTTATTAGACAAATCTCTGTAGATAGGTTTAATTTTGTTCAAAACAGCTAAAGTGAGTGACTTTTTATGGGTGAATGCATCATAAGTTACTAGGGAACGTTGGTATTTACACCAAGAATCTTCTATCTTAGGACAAAGTCCATGTTGTGGGATTTCATCAGTTGATAGTCTGTGAAAAAAACGTTGACCAAACAGCTTTGTATATATTGTCAAGATTATCAATGTTCCTTCTAATTGCTAGACCATAATATGTCTGCAATTGAGTAGCTGCTTCTATAGTAAGCCGATTTTTACCTGACAACCCATTACCATCCTCAAGTTTTTCATTTTTGCAGTTATTGCGCAATTTTAGAAGCCATCAATACGGTAACCAAAACAAACAGACAGCTGTTAAAATCAAGCAGGTGATGTAAGTAAAGAGAGCAATGTAGCCAACATAAAATATAAAGCAAAAATATCAATATTTCAAAAGTTACAGAATGAGTACATTATGAAAGTCGAGAATGTAAAAATCAAACACCATGTGTTATAACTTTGTAAAATTTATTTAAGTGGCTTAGTAAAGTGAAATATGTAAGTATTATATATCAAAATGATCACAAAATAATAAAGAACAAGAAAAATATATAAAAATAAAATCTAAAATTTTTTCCAAAAATTGACGTCGGACTCCCCTTAAATATTAAATCCTACTGCTTTTAAAAATTATCTACTAATTTATAGTAATTCATGTGGAAAATGTCCATATGGTCTGTATCTATTCATATTTATTTTCACTTTTCTCTGAATTGTATTATTAAATAAACAAATTTAGTTAGGTATTGGGAACTTTAAAATATACTGCCTCTAGTGAATTTACAGATATTTTATTCTAGGTTGCCATATAAAACCTTTGTTAAACAGCACGTTACATGTTGTTGAGGTAAGGGAGGTTCAAAAGAGGGTATCCACTCTAATGAATCCACTTCCACATGGCCGAATGGCCAATCAATAGAAATACTGAAGACGGGTATGAATACCGGGTTTCTTGTTCCCGGGTGATTTATTATATTACAAATAATACAAAGCTATTTTAATCACATATCTTTGAGTCGTTCATAAAAATTATGTTAGAAAATGACTGAAGCAGAAGTAATCTCTTTATAGAATATCAAGTTATTCATTTCAAATTGTATGCAATGTAAAAATCAAAATTATATCAAAGTAATTTCGTTGGATGTCACACGAGTGGGTTATTGGGAAATCAATATTTCAAACAGATGAAATTCCGTACTTACCCATACTCAATTAATTTATTTTCGTATAAATCAGCCCTTATGCTCTCATTATACCAAGAAATATTTGTTTTACATAAGTTTTCAATACAGAACTTTTGAATCTGTAACACTGAAAATTCAAGTCGATGCTAGCTAGATAGGTGGTAATTTTCATCCACTGTTATAAATGTTTCAGTAAAATACATAAATATTTTCTAAATCAGTATTGAGTTATTTTAATACACGAATCTAAAGAAAGTTTGTAACTTTCCAGTCTTAGTTGTTGTGAGCGTTGAAATTCAGTTACATTAATGTATTAAACCGCAACTTATTTGAAAGTAATGTATATACTGCAAAATAAACTGCACATGTTTTGGTGAACTTAAAACTATGATTTCAGAAAGCAAGTTCAGAATTTCTTAGCTATACACTTTTAGAAGAGAGAGGAAAGTTATTTTTTTGGAAATGTCTCTGTCACAAACTCTGTTTCAACATCAAATTAAAGTACGAATTGTCCTCTTTAACCAAAACCCATGTATTTTGGTGTAACTACGATTATTATATATTGATTAAATTTAAAATTTGAATTTACTGATTAAGGTAAAATCTGTCACAATACATTATTTTTGTTATGCTATTTGATGACAGTGAGAATTAGTACAATGATTATTAAACTAATATGAAATGTCTCTATATTTAAGTTTTTCATAAATTTGTATAACATTAGTAACGAGAAATATATATATATATAATTATCTGTTATTTTAAAATATCACAGGACACTTTAGCTATATTAAAATACTTGCGAATGTCCCTACAATTTATATAAAATAGTATATTTATAATGCATTGTATAAATATAAGAAATAAAATAACATGCGATACTTACTTAAAAAAAAAATATTACTGGTTGCTTAGAAAATACACTGTGTGTGTGTGTTTTTTTTAGGGGTTGTGAAAAAAAATGCATTTCCGCATGCCAGGCTTAGGTGTTTTGCCTGGGTATGTCGGACTCGAACATTGGCTGGTGACTGTAGCCAATGCTAATACCGACTAAAAAAAACTTCCCCTATACTCCAGTCTCTGAATCCCTGTGGAAACCGCCGTTAGGCATTACATCGCAGGGAAAGAATCTAGCATTTCTGCTCTTTCATCAGGTGGTTGAAGTCATTTCATTTCTTCTCGTCTAGTTATTGCGGAGTTTGTACCTCTGCCTTTCAATAGACCTTAGTTCTTTCAGCACCTCCATGGCGAATGTGCTGGTGGCGTTTCATGTAGCTTTCGATGACAGCATAGCTTCTACTAGTGTTTCTGGATGCAGTGTCCGGTTAAGAATAGTTTCCAGGTTGTCACGCTGCAAACTGTGTGTGTGTGTGTGTGTGTGTGTGTGTGTGTGTGTGTGTGTGTGTGTGAGTGTGTGTGTGTGTGAGTGTGAGTGTGTGTGTGTGTGTGTGTGTGTGTGTGTGTGTGTGTGTGTGTGTGTGTGTGTGTGTGTGTGTGTGTGTGTGTGTGTGTGTGTGTGTGTGTGTGTGTGTGTGTGTGTGTGTGTGTGTGTGTGTGTGTGTGTGTGTGTGTGTGTGTGTGTGTGTGTGTGTGTGTGTGTGTACTTGTTTGACGGTGTGCCATTTCAAATTTCTTAAGATTCAATGCTTTCTATAGATAATGCATATTCTCAATGAGGTTGTCTATATATCTTGGGTATGTGGATGGGAAATATATTATAAAATTTGGAAACCACATCAACGGCTTAAGAATAAACAATTTTACTGTTCAAGAAAATGGGAAAGTAATAATAAAATTAAAATAATGGATCAATATGTTTTAATATTATATTTCAAGATGGAAAATAGTTTACATTATTGTGATGATTATATGCGTACAGCGCTATGAGTCTACATTTCAGTTAAATTTATAGTCATTTATTATCTTATTAAACTATAAACTTAACTGTATTTACAGAAGACTAGTCAGTAATACGGTTCAATACAATACTACTATAACTAATATTCATGTAAAGCGTGTGACTTGAACATACTACACGTATTGAAAATAGTGTTTATTTTTTACTTTAAAACCAGGTTTAGTAGTATAAGTTATAAGTGATCTTTAATACAAAATATACTTTATACAATTACTTAGCTTTTCTCAGAAAAGGTTTTGTTTACTGTAAATAACCTAAGCACCAACTTAAGGAAAATCTAGGTGAATGAGCTTTATGACGCATTCTCTACATGAATATGGAGATTACCTTCCACAAAGATGAACGAATTTGCATGCATAATTTCTATTTTGCATATCTAGATTGTGTTTTGCGATATAAATAATTTGGCTTTTATTATGATCGTTTTGTCATAATAATATATTCACGCTAATGCAATAAACAAAGAAACGGTTAAATAAATTTTTTGTGTTGGTTTTAACCACAATTTCTTTTAATTAACAGTATAAAAAGTATTTCAGACCCATATACGTTTTAGTTTAATACCTTTAAATATATGCTTTTAACAACTTAAAAATTGAAAAGTGTGTGTATATATATATATATCATTTACAACTTCCAGGTATTCAAAATTAACACTGTAGAGTAAACGTCAGTATACAAAATGTCTACCTTGAAATTGAAGACAACAAAGTGGTTACTTTTAACTAAAACACGCACACTTAAGCAGGCAATATCATTACGTATTTAAGATACGAATAATTATCAGTTAGTTCTATATCACTACATTGTAACGTTTTATGTGTATCAGAATTTTGCACACTTCGCTCTTGATAAGGGGTGTATAATACATTGATTATATTTAATCGAATAATTACTGTAAATACCCGAATATATTTCAATTCTACACGTCATGTTTCTAAATGAGGACTGGTACATTAGTTGCATTTCCAGGGTAGGTAATTCAGTCTTTCAAGTATTCAGGATATGCGGTGTAGTATTACGTCGTGTTTTATTTATTTTATCTCATATTAATTATATTGGTTTTTAACTTTGGTAATACCTACTTTCTCGGAAGAATACAAAAAAACACAGTAAAAAGTAATGACAGTGAAGCACAACCTGCTCTCATAAGTACAAAAATGGACAAATAGTCAATAGTGTCATTTCAATAATCATATTTTACAAACATCATGCTTACAATGTATTTTACTCACCCCATTATTTTTTAATCGTACAGACAAATAACAAAACTTTAAAGAAATTTACAGTAAATTGCCTTTAGAAGGACAAAGTTTAATCGTGACACTATGAGGTAGTGACAAATAGAGGAAACTATGCTGCACTATATTAAAAGTATATGTTAAAAGGAAACACATTAATTTAAAATACATGAAATATAGGTGTCTTTATAGATCATGAAGTAATTCAAATATATCAGTTTGTATGGTCAAAAAATAAACGTACATAACATTACTGTAAATAGTTCTCTTGATCGAGGTTTGGAGAGCATTACTTAGTGTTTTATATCTTAACTTCTGTAAATTATTTTATTTGTGAAACGCAGCAAAATTATTTTGTGCTAATTTTAATATGTGTTTTTCAATAATGGTATTAGTATCTCAATTTTGATTTCAAAGTTCTTTTACATACATTACGTAATTAATTGTTCAGTAAAAACATAAGTAGAGTGCCTACATATTCTACACAATATAAATAGTAAACTTTGAACGAAACAGTTTGTAAATGAGTCTTGTATTACGGTAACTAATTCAAATTTGTATATCTATATATTATTTTGAGACGTGAAAGATTCAAAATGTAGTAGACATTTATTGGTCAATATGTACTCTAAGTGTATTTAAGAAATGAGTTTGGATAAATAATTGCATTTCTTTATAAAATCTTTCTCTTTATGGCTTTCAATTTAGTTTACACTATTTCAACAAAAAGTTTAATATTAATATTTATTTGAATTTATGTGAAACGTTAACTTGAAATTATCAACGACGCCTTAATCTACTAATAGTGTAATTTACATTTAGTGGCCTAATGACCATAACAAACATAACTTTTAATTGTATCAAAAATATCATGCATTGAACCTGTAAGTGATTAATGAGCTGTCATCATGAAATTCGCTAAACATTATTAGCTGACTTTTAGTTCGTTCTCGCATGTGTAAAAATTTATATTTGAGTACTTATGAGAGATTTATCGTAGGATAACTTTCTGAAAAAGTGTAAATAATTTCACAACTCAGTTAAAGTTTGATTGAACACCGGCATTAAAACTACAATACGAGTAGGGTTACTTCTTACATACGTATAAGTCCTTTGTACTACACAATGTATTAAAGTACTGCACATGATTAAGACTTTGATCAGTGAGACAACGTGAAGCTTCGTTAATGCTTTCCTTATGTTATTGGTGATTATTAGCATTTCATTATTTGATATTAAACTACGAACGTGTGGTGTGTTACTCGGTGCTCTGAACTCCGAGAGTAAAGCGGTTTCTGAAAGCAAATATGAGTGATACCTTGAGCATGCTTTCATTCATATATAGCAATAATTTATTAAGCTCGACTGGAATAATTTAAGTGGTTATTTTTCAGATGTCCGCCCAATTGTGAATATAAAAAACGTACAGTTGTTTTGCAAACATTAATAATAGGTTATATTTCACAATCATAATCTACACAAAAAATTTTATTTTGTACAATTCAATTTTCCGTGTTCTAACTATTAAGTAATAATTAGGAGGAGCGGTTAATATTAGTAATTTAATGTTTTTACATTGTTATATATATATATATATATATATTTTTTTTTTCAAACTACTAAAAACGTTTTATAGACGCATGCATTGGTAGAAAATGGACTTAGTTACTCCTGTGTAGGCTAAAATAATAAATCAGTATTTCTTAACTGATGTTCATAAAATTAATTTATCTGGCAAAAAATATTTAAGTAGCATAATGGATTTCATTTGACCAAAAATGGTTTTTATATCGTATAAAGCAAGTCATAGGCTACTAACAGGTTTTAACACAAATGACTTATGGAATGAGAAACAAGTAAAATGTCTTATGCATGCAAAATTTCTATTAAGAGGAAAATTCGTTCTCTATAGATTTCTCTGTCGCCATTTATGTTTCAACTATAAATACCCTCTCTTCATTGATATTTCCTACCGGAATCTAAAATGCACCTCCGTCTAAAGATATCCATAAATGTCTGTAATGAGGATCGAACTTACTGTATTATTTTGACTTCAGAAAAAATTAGAAACATAGACTAAAAAATGACTCTAGGTAAGACGTGTTCGTATTGCCCCATCAGGTGCGCAGTTGAGTAGAAAAACATGTATTATATATACAGTATGTACAGACCACCCGGCTAAAATCTCTTGTGGTTGAGCCGTTTATCATTAATCTTACAAGTCTGGAAATAATATTACAACCTTAAGAAAATCTTATTACCTTAAAAACTTTTTTGCTTATTTAAACGCATATGTGACATATACGGCAAAATGACAAAATAATTCGATCGTCAAAATAAGCCTTCTATGGTGTTGTAGTAGCACGCTCACCCGGCAAGTGACTGATTCGAGTTTGAGTCCAGGCGGAGCAAGTACATTTTGTGATTCATTGTTTGTTGAAGAATTAAATTGGGCTATTGCCATCGATACAAATTTCTTTAGTTTAAATAGAAGTATTATAATATACCATGAGAAGGTATAGTAACCAAGCTTATTCGGTGAACACGGTACATTTTTGTTTCCATATATCAATGTCAGAGTATGCGAGATTAAATCCTAAAGTATAAAACGATCTGTAGTCTGATAAAAGATTTCATTGCCATTTTTTGTTCTGCTTATTTCCTGTTAATAGTAGATTAGTCATGTTTTCAAAACGTAGAATGTTTTTGTTCAACTGTAAGTTTTGTAGTGTTCTATTTCAAATGTTATATTTTAAGTGTTCCAATATATAATGCTGATATAAGTAACCAAATTACATATATATATATATATATATATATATATATATATATATTATATATATATATATATATATATATATATATATATATATAACACACATATCAATATATTACGTTTTAATATTCATCATGATATGTAGTCCCTTAACCGTACAAATAACTAAAACTATACGTTGTCGAAACAGTTCTAAATGTTTGAATTGTAAAGTGGAGAGCTATGATATTTGGGACTGTTCTAAAAAGGTAAATTAATAGTGTAGGCCTATTATGTTTCTTCCGTTACAATATAATTAATTTTAAACAGTTTCGAAGGAGATATAGAAATAGTGACAGTGATAATGAGGTTTATCAAAATAAACATGTTTTTTATTCATCATATTCGTAGAGACCATTAGTTGATGAATTCGTTTTCCGCTTGTGAAGTTTTTACAATGACTATAGAGGAACAGCGTAATGATAATTTTTAAACTTTTAATATATAAAAAAACAATACCTTAGATACAACTGTATAATTAAACAAGTACCAAAAATATTTACGTCTTTGTGTATTTATTAAAATGGTCCCGTGAAACTTTTTCAAATATTCTATTTGAATAGTATATACATTTAAAATATTTCTTTACTTGAATCAAATCAAATTAATTTCATTTACTTTACTATGAAATGATAACTAGTTATTAAACAAATATTATTTCAGAGCTATAAGAAATTGCCACATTTATTTATATACAATAATAAAAGATTTTTATATATTAATTAAAACTAAACTCAAAAAGACAAAGAATCAGAGAGAAGTAAAAGAACAATAACCGCGGGGCTGAGAGTTTACAGTGAAATGGAATTAAACGTGCAAAGAAACTAATTTGTAACTTTTTCTTTGTTGAAAATTATTTAAATTGAAATGTTTTCTATCTTAGGACAAAAGGATGAAACTATTTTTCAGTTACTAGACATCAATCAGTAATTCAGTTTATTTATTATATAATAATATTATTTTATAATATAATAAAAAAGTCCACACTTTGTTATAATATGGTCTTCACACAACATGTTAACAAATCATTATGTTGTAGTTAGGCTAAGGTGTTAATATGTCATTTGTTAAAATCTCTGGAATTATTTAGTTTGTTAGTGAAGTTATTTATTCTAATTTCTCGATGCCATTATGATAGTTCATTAACTCCAAATAAAAATACTCGTATGCGCTAAGCCAAATCCCAAGCCAAATCCCAAAGTGCATGTTACACTATAATTTAGCTAACGGTTGCGTAAATTTGAAATAAAGGTTCTTGTTAAATTTCAAGTCTTTAGATCAGTTCGTTTTCAAATAATCGAGCAGACAGCCAGATAGAAGATAATACTTTGTTTCTGTGAAAATATATGTTTATAATTTATAATATGTGTGTGTGTGTGTGTGTGTGTGTGTGTGTGTGTGTGTGTGTGTGTGTGTGTGGAGAGAGAGAAAAAAATTAATTTTTTATGTCCCACAAATGTTAGGATTTGTTAAATATCTATATCTGCCAATAACAAAGATATCACCTGTTATTAGGAATATCATTATGATGTATTTAATTTCTTTATAATACGTATATATAGAGTTAAGTTTAATTCATTTCCGTTTGTGCAGCGTCTGGAATGTAACATTGGTACAACAGACTTATTCCTGGAATTGAATTTATATGTTTTTATCTAGACTATACTGGATATTTAGTAGGTAACCAGACTTAACTCTTTAGCTGCTTAGGTGTATCTGATGTAAAAAACGATAAAGGAGTTTGTTTTAAACATCTTCGTCTCTGTAGTTTAGACACACGGGTACTCTAGATTCAAGGAAATCTGTACGAGATTTCAGACGTTGCATTAAGTCAAAGATAAATAGTTTAGATAGCAAATTAATTTAATTAATGTGATATTTAACGTCTCATATTATTCAAGCTAACTCTTAAATCTACAACGCATACTCACTACTGTGTTCGTATTATTTCTTCGTGCAACATAATGGGCTAATACTGTTGACAGTATCAGTGATTATGAGAGACAATTATTTCCGAGTAAGGTATCGCCTTATTTGGTAATGAGGGTATCGTACTAGGGATTAGGGGAGGTTCACTGATGTTGGGGGAATACAGTTTTTTCTTCGTAAAAATTACTAAATATTATTTACTGCCAATATTATCATAGTGACAGTAATTGCCCAATTATTTCGACAATATACATTTGAATAACGTCGTTTCTAATGGATCATTGTATTGCTATCTATATTAACCATATGTTGGTTATTGATTACCCTAATATAATTTAGTTGAGTCGATAGTGCTAGTTAAACAATAAGGCAAAACAAAAGAACCTGCTTTAGTACTGTTAAATAATCTCTTTATTCGGGTATACATATTCTACTATAAAACATCGTACAGTTGTAAGCTTTAGCAAACAATTAAGATGTTTTCTTCCACTACTATAGTAGTAACGTTATATGTTTCAATTGTTAGAATTTTATACAACTGTCAGAAATGAAAAAGTAACAAAAACTACTAACTAGAAAAAAATCACCTAGCCTTCTCCCAATATCAACAATTTTTAATAACGAATTCGTCAAAAAATTTATGCATGATATTATTACTAACTTTTATAAACCTCTAAAATATTAACCAATTGTTACCTAAAGATGAAAAAGTAAAGTTAATATGTTCTTGGATATAAACCGTACACGTCTTCCTGCCTCAGTCCTCAGGTATAAAAATACCGAAAAACCGATCAAAATAATTAATATTTTGAAATGCTCACCAACGACAGCAAATTTAATATACATGAATATACAAAAACACTTATTAAATTTTTCACCCAATAGCATTTAAATTATATTTCCCAATATGAAATATAATTTACCTAAATAGTTTATATATATATATATATATATATATATATATATATATATATAACTTAAATTGATTGGGTATTTACTACACGGTGTTTGAAGTAACTTGTATATTATTTTATACTTTAAAATTTTCGAAGTAATACCTAACCAAAGTTTTAAAAGGAATTCCTCTCGGGGTGAAAAGCTCTTCTAATTAACTGTTAACATTATTAAGAGCTCGGAGCACAAGTATGTGTTGGTAGCTTTGAGCTTCATTTCTGACTCGAATATGCTGAAAAGTACACTTATCAGTGCCCAGGTTAGATAAAATAACTAGACACTGATAATAAGAAAGTCCGTTACTCACAGTAAATTAATTAATTATTATGTTATACTTCAAGCTGTACCCCCATTGAGGTTATTATGTATGTACTACTTTAATTATCTTTAATTTTAAATTATTATTATTATACAGTTTAAACCATGGCAAAGTAAATATGAGTTGGTTTTTAATATTTTGGTGGTGTACACCTTTGGATTTTTCTTCCTGCAAGTTACATACAGCTGAAACTATATAAAACATTACTGATATATTTTTATTTAATATAAAATATATAAATAATAAATCTTAAACTCTGAAAGTAATTGAATAAAATACCACGTAACAAAAAATATTAGTGTCAGTAAAATCTTTGTAAGTTACGTCCCAAAGTAAATTTATGCTGTTACCAAATGATATAATCTCCAAAAATATAGTATTATTTATTTTAAATTTTCAGCAAGCAGTAACTGGCAAACACTTTATGTGACAGAAGTAAATTTTGGAAACTATACCGCAATATGTTTTGAAAACGTGAAGTCTTTGAATACAGACCGTTTTAACAGCTAAACACAAACTTAAAAAAAGTTTGAGATTGTTAGTAAGTTTACACAGTATATTTTTGAATAAAACCCTGTAAGATAACAGTTTATTCTAATTAGTTTGTAGAACATGCAATTTTACAATGAAAATGACTGCTTTCAGGGAATGGAACTAGCTATTTTTCATATCTAATGCAGTCTCCATACATACCGCAGCTAAAATTGGAAGGGTTGATTCACTGCGTATGTTGAGGTAAGCTTTAGTTCACCTTCCTCTTACTTGCAGCTGAAATATGATTCCGTTACAGACTTAACTCCTGAAATCTGAAGTCATGTTTAAGTGAGGGAATCTAAAAACAGGTAAAAGGTTTCATTTCGAGATTTATTCTTCGAATTGTTGTTATTATTAAGCTTACTCTATTTTTCAAGACTTAAACATATTGAAAATAGAGGATCAATTTATTTAACTAATGCTTATACTGTTTGAAACCAGTTTGTGTAGAAAATCTTATTGCATTCTAAAAGACATTTCCATTAATAACATTTGTTTTCTAATGCAAACTTTATAGACCAAGATGAGATATTTTACAACTTTAGAGACTATTAGGACGTAGTCTGTAGGGGGTTTTTTAATGGGAGTAAGCTTATACTCGTAAATGATCTAGGTAGATATGCTAAGAATATCCGTTAAAATTTCAGGATAATACGTTTTGTAGCCTTTTTCTTGAAATAAAAAGAACACATCTGCCAAGTCTTCAAGAACTGTGTCAAGAATAAGCAAAGAGACGGAAATTGACACCATTAGAAAGAAATGCCATGTCAGGTTCTTAGTAACACAGTACAATTGATAACCGAACGGTTACCAGAACGTATCGAAAGAGTAAGGGTATATAGAGATGGATCCCAAAATCAAAAGTGTTCCTTCTTGGCTCAAGAGATAGCTTCTACTTTTCAGGCCTCAAAGACGTTTATATTAGAACCTATCTCACAGAGACGCCCAGACAAACTGCCAGACAGTTAGATAAATTTTCCACTGCTCTGTTGACTCAAATATCTATAGCGTACTTCAATTGATCAATATTAACACTTGAATCAAGTCTCTAGCAGCTATCTATAAAGAGTTATTGCAGAGAAAGAGAAACGGATGGACAACGACTCGAATTTTAAAAGTCTCTTATTAAATAAGTGATACCATGAAATAGTGAATGCCCATAGAATAAAATAGAATAAAATGAAAGAGGTAGCTTATAGAGTGACAGATATAGAGATGGACATCTCTAGGCATTAAAACCGATGGTAAGGTATGAAACTTTGTATCTTTTACCAATGCTACATTTCTTATAAAACTATATTAAAAAACTAACAAACTTTTTGCTTTAGTGTAGGTATTTAAAACAATGAGTGTCCTAAACTAAAATATTTAAAACAAAAGCATAATTGTACGAAGCATAATTGTCCTCAGTGCTTGAACAACACTAACTATGAAATTTGTAGCAGTTAAATATAAGTTAGTTGATAACATAGTTATATTATAGTTCTGTTGAGTTTAAAGCCTGTTTAGTCATTGTAAACCACAAAACTTGGAATATACTTGCTAAACTGTATTCAATGATTGCGGCAACTGTAGGGGTTTGGTTCAAAAATAGTTTAGCGTTCTAATGACCGAAGTTTGTACCGTTCAGGTTCAGGATAAATAAAGCTAATTACAGTCAAGGAAAACATTATTTTACTGAACATCATTTACTTACTTCCCCTGGCACCATTAAATAAATACATTTAAATAGATTATACTTGAATTAAAATTGAAAAAAAATTGCTTCATCAAAATTAAAATAATAATCTCTGAAGTTAAAATCGATTGAAAAAAGAAATCAAAGTCAAGAAAATTAAAAAAGGAAGTATATAAATAAACAATATAAAGTAAATAGAAAAAGGTATGTAACACCTATCCTAGGTAATCACCAATGATTTTCTTACAGTATAAAATCCCTAGATTTAATTTTATCTTCAAGCAAGATATCATTATAATCTTATGATTAGTGAATAATATGCCTTTATTGTTATTTTATACTATGTATCAAATGAAATAAAGTAACTACTAAGGGTTCCTGAAGGAATTTTTTTTTATAAACTTCATTCATTCCTAATGGGGATTATGGGATTGTCTGAAAATAGACCTACCCTTTTAATTTCCTTGGAAACTCACATACTGTGCAAAATAAAAGTCAATTTCAGATATATCAACAAAAATTGCTTGTTAAAGCAGAAAATATCATAGTGTGTCGTCCTCGGTTATTTAATGAGCTACATGTTTAAACTTAAGGTATTAGAAAAATATAATCACTTTTTAAACTTATGCAGTCATATTTCGGTTCATCTTGTGTTCTACAGGCGCACTAAGGAAAGTTCTTTCACTCCTCTTTCAGGGATCTGTCCCACTGACTTCTAAAGTAACAATAATTCCCATTTTACCAAAGAACGCACCATTGAAAAATTCAACTGAATTCAGTTTATTCTAGAAAATAATTTATGGTATATGGATTAAATTAATTACAAAATTGTTAATGTATGCAAATAACATGGCAGATCTTGCGTTAATTTAATATTGTGACATAATTGAAAAATAACTAGAGGGATAAGTGATTGTGATACTCACTAAAATATTCACTCCGTGAATATAAATTAAGGAAACAAGAGAGCACGATCATGAACCTCAATCCATTACAAGTACATTCATAAAGCATGGAAACATAAACATTGCGTTTGTTCTGGGATAACAAAATATCAAGGGAGCAGCGCGTATGCTTTGCACTAATGAGGAATACGACACAGGCAAGGTTTCATGAAGTTAACGTTATTCCTATACTGACACAAGGAAATATGATAATGTGGCGAACAAACCTCAAATAGTAAAGCTGATACTGGACTGTATCTAGTTTTACTTTAAGAAAGTGAAAAAGAGACTATGATAAAAAATAACGTGAAAAACAGGTAACGATTTTTAAAATTTAATTTTTCTGTAAACATAAAGAATGTGATTGTTTTGCTTTTTGTGCACCCATTACGGAAAAGCTGATATGTAGAGTTTAGTTGAAATTTCACATAAATGCTGAATATATATATATTTCTAAAATGTGCCAACTGTATCAATTGTATTGTACTTTGTTAAAAATTAGCATATGACAAGTAAGTGCTTTCATATTACTATCTAAGTGCTCTAATTAAGAAAGCTAATAGGCACTGACTCTGGTGTGTTATAGTTTAATTTTGACGGAAATTTGAATGGAAGTAGGCCATATCTCAATAGCTATTAATTATGCTATCACTGCTATGCCATTAAAAAATTTAAGTTGTCCCAGATTGTCAAGTGCATGCTCTCCAGTAGTCATGTGCATGCAACTCCGTTGGTGACATTTAGATAGTATCCTTTTAAATAGATTAAAAAAATACTATAGCAAAAGATTAAAAACTTACGCATTTATTCTTCTTTTAATACTGACTGAATAAAATATTTTTAAAAATATGACTTAAAACAATTTCTAATTTATATTTTTCATATTAATAAAAAGATATTAAATTTTTTTTATTGAAATATCTCAGCTAGCTTTATGCAATCCTAAAACCAAAAATGGATTTTAAACTATATTTCTATTGTAATACGTACTTTTATCATGATAAATCTTTAATAAATGATTAAAAGCTTGCAACAAAACCTATGACAAAAAGTAATACAGTTTATATTACTTTTGTCATATATAGTTTAAATATTTAAAGCCATGGATGTTACAAGAAAAAAAACCATCGAATCATTTTGTTCCTATACAGTTATAAATGTATGTGGTAACAGAAGTATTTGATTCAATTGAAAATTCAAACTGTGTTTGCTAGGGACATAAAATAATGTTTAATATTTGATGGAATTATTTATTTCACAAACACTTCTCATCAAAACGCTAATTGTTCATAAAATATGCTCTCATATATACACATATTTGGAATGCATAAATGCAAACTATTTTTTCTCCAAAGTATAGCTGTATGTTGTTTTAATGAGTTGAAGTTGAAGTTTTAATAATAAGCAATAATTTTCATTCATGGATTAATTGGGAGTTATAAATTCGAATATACGAGATTAAAATCAGCATAAAATTTATTACAGCACTTTGTTTTGAAGTCCACAGGATAACCACAGTCATGTGAAATATAATGCTCAGGGAACAAAGAGTAGAAATGCTTGTATAAAATAATAAGTAAACTGAGAGAACTTAGTGATTTTCACATGGTCTAAAAATTTAAAACTAAAATGCATTAATATTGAATGTTAATAATTTTTAAATTTAATTTGTAGAAATAATGAATATTCTTTAGAGATTTTTTTAAGTTATTATTCCATTGAATGAAATTTCACTTGTAACATTTTAAAATTATTTTGTTGTATCTATAAACTACTAATTTTTTGCACAGTCGAAACATATTTCCAAATGCATCATATAAAACTCCCCGGGTATCTCGGGACACAAAACTAGTAATACATTACAGAATAACTTATTGAATAATTTGCACTAATAAACATAGTGGCAAAACAGTATTTACAAATACTTCTTATTAAAGTAGGTTTGAGAATAATTATAACTCACTGGTCTTCTGAGCACTTTCTAAACAAACAAAAAATTCTAAAGTTCCGCCCTGGAACCTACTTGGCCCACTTTATAGCACAGCTTTATATAAAAATTGTTCTAAACATCTTTTTATCTTTATCTTTATAAAACATCTTTTTAATATGTATTCATTTTATCATGTTATTAAAATGTTGATAAAATGTTTGGGGGGAATAAAAAAATTAGGTACGTCTACGGTCTACGTAGTAAAATATTTAACGATCAATATCACTTCTTTTGAACATACCTTTTTGATTTACTTTAAAAAATTTATTTTTACCATTCTATTTCCACTATCTATCTGTGAGTAATATTCCTTTTGTTTTAATGACAAAAAATATTCACGTTAATCAAGAAGAACTTCATTGATTTCTTAGAAGTTAAGTTTTTTAAGCTATTTTTTTAGATTTTTGTGATAAATTTGATTGATAGAACATGGAGTTTTTGTATTGAGGATTACAAGTTTTAATAAACTTATTTTCTTATTTCCATAGTAATAGTAATAATAATGACATAATTATTATTAGTTTATTGAATTAGAATCAAATGTTCTATAATCTAGAGTACTGACATTTTAAATATATTTCAGAACTTCAAAATAATCATGCAACTTTTAATTTTACTAAAAATGAACACTCGCGTATGCTCATAAAAAAGTATCTGCATAATTATACAATACAACTGAACAGATATACATATTGACACCTAAAAAACAAATGTGGTAATAGATAATGCAGTTATTATATATTTGTATGGTTTATTGAAGATGCAATGAAACTGCAGTTATGTCCACTTTACTTGCAAGAGTTCAAGGGGATTTAAAATAAATGATTTCTTTAAAATGTGAGCTATCTCTGAAAGCATATCGATATATTAAAAAAACTAGACCAAACAAGTTTGAATTGGATGAGCGTTTAATGGAATGTCTCCCACTATATTTTTGTCTTATTGTGTGTCCCTTTATATACATGATAAATTATGGGGTTGAAATATGAGGGGTCTCTTCTATTCCAATATTGAAATTGAAAACGGAAAACCATCGATATATTGGAATTCACTTGCCTGTCTAAGGCGTTTGTCTGTGAGGTAAACGAAAAACTCCCTACGCTGACCTGAAATCCACTGTACGTCAAGCCTTGTAATATGTCAAAATGTTAAGTAAATAACGTTTAATTTAGATATTATTGTAGGCTCCATTACTAGATAAAGGGTCGGTAGTAAAACATACCAGGTTATACAGACATGTAAACCCATAAGTTTAAAAATTCTGTCCACGTTCATATTTTTCCCCGTGAAACTAGTTACGTGCATGCCTTTATGAATGTGTACTTGTTATGCCTAATTATGAACCCAATTATGTACTTAATGCAAAGTTAATTAGGTAATACAGCTATAGTGTATACCCATCCGTCCTTTAATATCTTCAAATATGATAAGTATGTTTACAAAATATGATCCTCATAGAATTCCTTTTTTTATATAATAAGCAACCACAGATTAAACCATTTGATACGTCCGTAAGCTAATACATGTCTGTATTTTATTGAATGTTTTATTAGCCATCTTTTCTATTCTAATCACACCAAGTGTACGAGATTATAGTTTTTCTAATCCTTAAATTTTTAGATATTTCCTAATAGCTTGTGCTGAGTGAGATAGAAAATGAGTAGATTGACTTAAAAGCAAAGGATAAACAATAAACAGTATCATATAAAGGGCACACGATAACGAGTGACAGCTTATTTTGATATTATGATGGTCATAAATGAAGGGGTCATACTCCAAATATTTAGAGACAAAATATGCTTCATATAAATTTATTAGGCACAGTAAATGTATTAAAGTAATGTCTGATATTTAAGAATAAAATAATGCTGAACATGCAGAAGCATAATAAAGAATCTTAATATGTTACAGTGCATGAAATTTAGTACTTTAATTTATTCCTATTATATTGTATACAATTAGACGTATTGTAGTCTCTGTTTTATCACAAAAGCGTGAAATAAATATATTACTTATTTTTAATTTTATACGGTCTATTTTGTATTATTAAATCAACACTTGTATTAAAAATAATAGAACTTGTATATCAATGTTATATGATTACGTAATTGAGTCATGTCTTTTTACTTAATGAGTGTACACAAGGAGGACGTAAACAAGTTCTGAATAATTTATTCAGATTACAGGAAATTCTTTGTTTAGTTTAACAAACAACGATCTGGAGTGATTTCATTTTAGAATAGAACTATGAAAATATTGTATTTGGTTTGTGTGAGTTGTTTATTTGAATCATATGTACTATTTTATACTACAGTTAAACAGCAAAGTGTCAATATTATCTCAATTTATTATAAAAACCACGCTGTGTCCTGTTATATTTCTATACACAATGTCAGGCGTACCTAAATGTAGAGGAACGATTGAATACACATTTATTTATTTGAAAAAAGACATACTTTATAAATAATTTAAAATTATACTGTGTATAATTTCTTTTGTATTACTGACTATGTGTCACTGAGTTATAATATACGTTCTAAATTATATGTTACATAATGTGTATGAAAAGAATTAACAAAATTAATTATAATATTTCACATTATATGTATTAACCGGTTTATTATCAACCTCAAAAAACGAACAAACGATATTTTAGAAATACTAACTAAATTAGTATTATGTTTTTACTATAATAATGTCGGCTCTCAGTAGCACTGGAGATTTTATGATTTTCATGATTTCAGATTTTATGAATACACTAGAAGTAAAAAAAATAATATTACTCTGATAGCATAGCATACTCTGAAAAGTGATCCCATACTAATACTAATACATGATATATAGTAGAATGAATATTAAATTACTTTGGACCTCAAACTCTCACATTTGATACTTAGTGAACCGATCAATTCAACTGGATATCATTGCAATCTTTTTTGATATCACATTTTGCATAGTACCTGGAAAGTTAAAACAATAGCTTATAACAATCCTAAGCTTATTTAATTTACCAACAACTAACTATTTAGTACCTCAATGCATTGGTTTATTTTGTTACGTGTATAGTACGTTAACATAGAAAGAGGGGATAATTATTTATTGCGTAATGCGCGTGTATCGTAGTAATATAACTCTTGACGTGGGGTTAAAGGTTGTGCGACATGGCCGTTTTAGTCAATTATGTCAGTTTTGTTATTCATGTTTTTAACTTTTTAGGATTATATGACTATTTATTTGTTTTAACATTAAAACATGTGCATTTTAAATAATTATGGACCTTAACTTATCAAACTTGTTACGCAACACCTAAAGAATAGTGTATAGTCTAGGAAAATGTAGTCATTTAGTTGGACACCAATTTTTAAATTTGAGTAGATCCGTCTCTTTGGCCTTATTTGCAAATAAAATTATAAGCCTTTATGACTTAGAATTTCGTTAAAAACTCAAAGTCCTGTGTTAAATATAACAGAAAAACTCTTTCAGTGAAATCTTCATAAATTAATTACAATTTACAACTTTAAAATTTATGCTTTGCGTGTTTTATACAGTCTTATCAGTAATTCCATAAATCTATAGGAAAAGAAGTAAAAACTAGTTTTTACTTGTATATCTCAAAATGTATGATAATATTTTTTATTAAATTGTGCATTATTAAAACAAAATCGAGCCGTGAGGATTTTTTTAGAACGAATGGAGCCAAGTACTTAATTAGATCGGAAAGATTGAGCAAGATTTTGGTACTTACTCTTCTACGGGATTCACTTGACCATCATTTCCGCAGACTGTTTTTCTGCATGGTTACAGAAAAACTATTTATATTTTCCCAACGTTAAGTTTTTCCATATTCTCATCGTCTCATCATTGGTTGTACGTCAGTATACCCTTAGCTCAAATACGGTGTACAATAATACCTATTCAATTATGTTGAAAGTGATTTGTCAAGATAATGTTAAACATTGATACTTGTATTATATAATTTTATTATATATAATTTATACACCTTAAGTTACTCAAAAGCAACACGTCGATATTGTGTATAATATGTTATTGTAATATGATACCTGAGAGAGCGTTGTTATATTTGTTAATATTATGAAAACGATGGTGCAACGTAATGTATCTACATACAAAGAAGCAATTTTCATAGAGACCGCCCCGACCTGACAGTGACAGTCACCCATTCATTAGAGGGATAATGTCTTGTTATAATAGAAGGCCTTTGATGTTTTCTTATACTGACAGCGTTATTGATATCTTTCATATCTCTGAGCTGTATTATGAACATACCTTAAAGCTCAACTATTTTTTTTTCATCAATTGTATTTTCCTAGCGAAATTTCTGGGACAGTTTGGCACACTAAGGGAAGGTTTTTTAATTTTTATTTTTCTCAGCAGAATATTCAGTGTGTGCAATACTTTAGCGGCTGGACCGTTCTGTTGAGGTAAAAGAATAACTTTTGACAGTTTAACCTGTCTCTCATTAAGAAAAATCAGTTACTTTTGATACAAACCTGGATGAAGACAGCGTCATGAAAAATAACTAATATATTGATGGAGATAAATGTTTATTGTGGTGTAGTATTGAAGTGGTGTAATACATTTAATGCCGACTTATGGATATATCGTTCTATATTATTCAATTGAACCAACGTTTTTCAACTCCACAAAGACAAGTATAAGTGTTATTAACGCATATGTAATATAATATACTAAAAATATTAAATTTGAGCCAGAAATATGGTATCAAATTAATCATTTTGTAAGTTCGATAGAAATAAGGCTCATACTTTTTCTTTAACGATAAGATTCCTTGTTGGGTGACACATGTACGATTGTCTTAAGCAACTTAACTTTATTATTTCTAACATATTAAATGTCTGTTACAGTTTAAAAACTAAGGAAGATATAGTAATTAGAAAGTTTTAATAGTTCAATTACAGGAAATTTGCTTGACCCAGTAGTAATGGGTACGAAAAATATATAAGATTGAATGTTCCATAGCTGAATACAAAATGTTACACTGAGTTATAGTAATTATTCTTGCTCAGCTAAATCCTATTGAGTAACGTCCACTAAACTTTTTAAGAACTTTAATGATGTACTAAAAATATAGATACTTATTTACTCTTTTAGTTACTTTATTTTTTCTTTGCGTGTTTTTAAATGAAAAATAAGTACTTAGGCCTACTTAGTGAAATAACAATAACAAAACCTGTGTTCGAAAAAGTTAATTATTTCTTTGTTACTAAAAGGTTACAAGGTTTTGTTGTAAGCAAGTTTCTTTTTAAAATGAAACGAGAGGATTCAATTTAAAATCATCAAGAGCTAGAGCCTGGGTTTTACAAGGGAATGGGATCAGAATATGCAAAGAAACTCATTTGGCTCTCTTCTCTCGTTGATGATGTTTAACCCCTTTTGACGTGACGCTATCCGTTTGTGATGTAGTGAAACAATATTATGTCTCAGTGGAAAACTTTGTTACTGGTAAACAAAGATATAATGGATGTTAATAGTAATATTCTCTTGATCAATTCTAATATCAGGAATTTATATGACACCATTATAAAATATATTAATGCAGAATAAATGAGTATCTTCACAAATGACTACATTGTTTGTATTGCTTATTATGTATTTGATATTACTCTACCTATTTAGGATATAACTAAGATCAAAGATTTTTTTAAATTGGTTCAATATAAAATGTTTTCTTCTTAATATTCAGAAATTCTTAATCCTTGGAAAATAATTAGCAGAGGTTTTACATTAAAAAGTAAATAACAAATTACCATCTAGACAGTCAGAGAGAAATATTACAGAAATACAATCATTCAGGTCTTTAAGCTTCAGGCCAATAAACTCATGACTAACAGATATAAAGAAAATTTTTTCTTTCTTAGTAACATACTTTTTATATTATTGCCGGCTACTAAACAAAATTAAAATCTAGATTTGTCAAAATTGTTTAAAATCTTATTCTACTTAGATAATATTCTAAGTTTGTACCTATATTATAGATATTAGAGCAAGCTTTTATCTTCCAAGATACCTTAACTTAGAAGACTCTTTCTCGGTAAAATCAAAAGAACTCCGTCCTCTGGCCGATCTCCATCTGTTGAGATATTATATACGTGAGTGGCTATAGCTTTTACAGGATCCTTGATATACCGATTTCTAATATTAGATAATGCAATCCACCAGGACTAAGAGGATATCACTATACCTTTAGTTATAGAAGCTACTCATATGTAAATCTACCTGACATCCTAAAGCTACAGAAACAACCATTATGAATATCGCCATCATACTTGTGGGAATGGGATAATACCTACAAAAACCAGATTGGGAGATTATTTAACTTACAAATGTTTTCATTTTTAAGTTTTCTATACCAAGGACCTTCGTGAAGCCCTTGTCGAGTCTACGCTGACCTGATCATTTTACCCTGGGAAAATGGAACCATGTGTTGATTCTGATAGATAACAGCCTGTTGGAGTCATTTGGCAATAGTACTTCTTCATTTATTTTGAGAAAATCCTTTAAATGATGGCCTCTTGAAATTTCACTTTAATATAATATAGCATAATACAGAGAGTCTCATAATTCCGCAAAAATCACCTAGATCACAAGACCCAGTAACTACATGATATCCTACATCTGTCAATAATTGAGTTACATTATCGTGGTTTCTGTAGCGTATACTTGTTATAAAGTTTTATGCTCCTGAAAGTGTAATGATGCTGGATTACAGAGATTTATTATTTTAGGTACACTTAAAGCAGTCTTCAGCAAATAATGCATTTAAAATGATCTGGTTTGTTTGAGGAGCAATCCCAACCTGTTATCAAATCTGGATTCCTTCGTTTCATAAATTTCATTGTTCAGATTCTTATAAACTTAGGTTCCATGTATTAAAAGGTTTAAAGATGAATGAAGGCTACCGCTTACTGGATTGTCAGATTTCAAGTATCGTTGTTGACGGAAATTATATATTTAAAAACTAAAAGATATATTGTTATGTGAACTAATACACTATAATAAAGTATTATTAAAACTACATTTTTGCTTAAGTTTTTACATTAATTGGTTTAAAAATGCTGTATCATGTACAACAAAATTATTAGGTGTTAAACAATTATTTAATAAATATAAAAAAACCACCTTAATCGTCCGAGCTAGACGGTATTATAATCATAGCACCCGGGAAATTACGCAAAGTTTCTCTCCAACTACAGGTTACTAATTTCTCCAATTCCTTAAGCAGTGTGCCATGGGTTAAAATGATTTCGCAGTGCTAAATGGGTTTCCACGTTCAATGAAGAAAAAACTTAAACTGTAACTACAAAATACATTCTAAATATTTGTACAAGAAGCTCGCTTCGGCGTTACACACATGCCTAATATCGTATTCGGCCCGATTCAAACTCCAAAACGGCATTGCGAAACAAGAAAACGCGGCCCTAAGCTAAACGAAGTACTCAACCTTACTCAACACGTTAGGCTATGAACACGACCACAACGATCTGGTATACATCAAACACAATTCAAAATTTTCTGGAAGTCGAGGCCTAAAATTTCAGGGCCGGGCTCACCGAACTTTCACTTATTGATGAACATGACACAAAATGGCGATGCACATCAATAAAAAACAAAAAGCAAAGGAAATTGTAGTAAAACTAGTAAAGTAAAATTTATTTTAAAAAGCAAACAAAACTAATACCACGCTTGATAGCAAAATTTAAACTAAACATTAACTATAATGAGCTATGAAAAGTTGGTTTCAGTTTTAAATGACATAAAGTAAATTAAAATGCCACCACATAATCATAGATTAAATCATGTTAAATTTAAATAGATCTGTACTGTAAAAAAGAACTTGTATGTTGACGTCAGAACTAAACAGAGTAGTAAGCTTGATTAACATTTTAATTTATACAATGATTAACCAGTGTTGTTGGTATGAGTGATTGGCACCCTCAAATACTGACTTGGCGAGTAACTTGATAGGCGGAACTATAAAGATCGGCCAGCCTTTGTCAACTGTCCCCCTAAAATTAAAAATGAATCTTTTCCTAGAACAAGTAAGCTATTACAAGCCCGTACAAAGCTTAAATCAAACTTTATGCAAAATATTACAAGTTTGGATTAATCACTACAGGTTCATGCAAATCATAATAACAACTTTTGGTATTTATAGACAAGTTAATACCGTGGAAATAAAATTCTATAATTTGTTCAATCAAATATAAAAATTAAGCAACATGAAATCAGTATTGTTGCATGCATAGTCAAGCCAAAATAAACATAAATTAATTTAAACATGGGAAGAATTGATTTCGCAAAAAACAAAACTTCACAAATCTAAAGCAATAAAACATAATTAAGTAACGACTTACTTTCGGTGGTCACCACATATATCTCTTACAGCAGCAGGAAGACGTAGATAAGACTGCTGTACACCGTCTCGCATGACTCACTCTTCTCACAACCAGCCATAATGACTCAAATATGTGATGGGGGTTTCTGCTCTTACTTGTTTGAGCATGTCTCTCGTGTGTGTTTGATTCGCCCCTTTTTAATTAGACTCATTATAGAAGTTTAGGTATAATGTAGGTAATTTTAGATAAATATAAAATTCATTCCTTAGAAAAACTCCACAAAATCTCTTACACCTGTACTTTCAACAGAACAATATGATTAGCACATTGTTTTTAAATCTAAGACTAAAATCTATGGATATAAACATAGTTAGGTGAAATATTTTTATTGGAGCTCTGTTTCTTTTACTTCACTGTGCCCTGTAATTTTTCCCCGGCCCTCTGAGTTGACAGTCAGGTAATAAACACTGTATAAAGATAATATAAACCAATGCAATACAATATAGTTAAATATTTATCTATTAATATACATGATAATTACACTAATATTATCGCGTAGTACAATTAACTATGGTAGCGCAGCTTTCATTGTCGGCTTGAGATAGAGCCTGTTAAGAAGTGTAGGAATAAATTTAGTAGCTTATTATGAGTTATACAGATAAAAAATTTGTTTATTAGTAATAAAAGGAACATGGATTTTAGTTCTCTATCTGAGATTACAAAATCTTTCTGTGTGCTCACGAAAGTCAAATTTAAAATTACTTTGTATGGAAAGTACTGTATCAAATTCTGGTTATGAAACGCAACGTTTTATACCATGCTGATTTAAATATTTACTATTAGTATTATTATGAGACGTAGGAGGTAGGTGTTGTATGAACGTACATTATAATGCATGATATTAGTGAAATATATTAAGAACTTTAAAATATCTAGAAACATTTCGTTAAAAGTATGCATAGTGACCACTAAGATTTTAAATATATTTTTATGGGCAGGTTTATAAAGATAGTGTAATTTCTCCTTTACTCCTTATGCCCAACTTTTACCAAATTTAAAAATTTTAGGAAACACTAAAAATTTAAATATTGCAAGGAATACTTATCAATTACTTATCACTTATCATTTGTGTTACCGAATGTAAATATTTTAGGAAACACAAAAAAATTAAATATTGCAAGGAACACTTATCAATCACTTATCACTTA
The DNA here is from genome assembly GCF_021130785.1 of Homalodisca vitripennis. Lineage (NCBI taxonomy): Eukaryota > Metazoa > Arthropoda > Insecta > Hemiptera > Cicadellidae > Homalodisca > Homalodisca vitripennis. Next base: position 140,868,700 of record NC_060208.1, read on the forward strand.
TAATTTGCCTTAAACTTGGATTTATCCAAAAAGTTTGGATAAAGTGCTTAAATATTTTTGAGAGAAGTCATAAAAGTTTTAGACTGCAGTGGTTTACTTCACTTCTGTAAATATATCCCATATCATGAATGTGTAAAAGCCTGATCTGTTGTTCACTATTACATTTGCAACACATACAACGGTGACACGTCGCTTCTGTACGGACATTTATCTCACATCAGCCAATGTAGACACGCCTCCTGTAATGTGTACTGTAACATTAGGAAGCCACACACAACAATGTTTTGTCGTTGTGTGGGCATCTGTCTCACACCAGGGAATGTAGACAAGCCTTATTTATTGTGGACTATTAGAGATTAGCAAACAACAAACACAATGTTGACACATCACTTCTGTAAGGAAATTTATCTCACATCAGCCAATGTAGACACGCCTCCTGTAATGTGTACTGTAACATTAGGAAGCCACACACAACAATGTTTTGTCGTTGTGTGTGGGCATCTGTCTCACACCAGGGAATGTAGACAAGCCTTATTTATTGTGGACTATTAGAGATTAGCAAACAACAAACACAATGTTGACACATCACTTCTGTAAGGAAATTTATCTCACATCATCCAATGTAGACACGCTTGCTGCTGAAATGTTGTAACAACAGTATTACAACGCTTTGTGGGAATCTGTCTCACGCCAGAGAATGTAGACACGCCTGCTCTATATTGTAACGTGGCAAACAAGAATCACAACAGAGGCACATCTCTTTTGTGTAGATATCTAACTCGCGCCAGAAAACGATACACCTGATTTATTGTATGTTAGGAAATAGCAAAACTACACACACACACACACACACACACACACACACACACACACACACACACACACACACACACACACACACACACACACACACACACACACACACACACACACACACACACACACACACACACAAACACACACACACACAACGGGGACACATCGTTTCTATGTGGATATCTATCTCACAACTGGGAATGTAGCCAAGCATGCTCTGTTGTGTAATGTGACATTAGCAAATAGCACAAACAATGGTGACACATCGCAACTATCTCACACCAAGGAATGTAGACACGAAAGCTGTATTGTATACTGTGACATTAGCAAACAACACACAAAACAATGGCACACATCTTTTTGCATGGAAATATATCTCATACCAAAAAATCTTCATAGAATATGTATTGTAACATTAGCAAATAACACACAAAATGGTGACACATCGTTTCTGTGTAGACATCTATCTCACAACTAGGAATCTA